>NC_092092.1:39980483-40122189 GCF_045679555.1 Salvelinus alpinus
GGGGCCTTAACCAACCCCAAACCGTGAGAAACAGTAACAGGGTGACCTGACACATGGTCACTTACTCAAACCCACCAACCCCCCTGGGCATGCACCCTTCTACATGACATAGGGTCATAAATCATTACATAGGGTCATAAATCAGGCTTGGGTCATCAATCATTAACGGTTGACCTGTCAACTGGCCCCTTACTCACCCCATAGCCCCCACCTAACCAGGCTTGCCTGACCAGAAGACATGCACACGTCATCACTACATAGGGTTCACATAGAGTTCACATAGGGTCATCAATCAAATTTTGACGCGTGACATCTACTTTAATCTCTCTAGTGTCAGCTAAAGACTTACAGAAATCTCTGGAACATGCTAACATCTCTGTTGACGAGTCTACGATACGTAAAACAATAAACAAGAATGGTGTTCATGGGAGGACACCACGGAAGAAGCCACTGCTGTCCAAAAAAAACTATTTCTGCACGTCTGAAGTTTGAAAAAGTGCACCTGGATGCACCTGGCAAAATATTCTGTGGACAGATGAAACTACAGCTGAGTTGTTTGGAAGGAACACACAACACTGTGTTGAGAAAAAAAGGCACAGCACACCAACATCAAAACCTCATCCTAACTGTAGGGTATGGTGGAGGGAGCATCATGGTTTGGGGTTGCTTTGCTGCCTCACGGCATGGACAGCTTGCTATCGTCGACGGAAAAACGAATTCCCAAGTTTATCAAGACATTTTGCAGGAGAATGTTAGGCTATCTGTCTGCCAATTGAAGCTCAACAGAAGTTGGGTGATGCAACAGGACAACGACCCAAAACACAGAAGTAAATCAACAACAGAATAGCTTCAACAGAAGAAAATAATCCTTCTGGAGTGGCACAGTCAGAGTCCTGACCTCAACCTGATTGAGATGCTGTGGCGTGACCTCAAGAGAGCAGTTCACAACAGACATCCCAAGAATATTGCTGAACTGAAACAGTTTTGTAAAGAGGAATGGTCCAAAATTCCTCCTGACCGTTGTGCAGGTCTGATCCACAACTACAGAAAATGTTTGATTGAGGTTATTGCTGCCAAAGGAGAGTCAACCAGTTATTAAATCCAAGGGTTTACATACTTTTCCCACCCTGCACTGTGAATGTTTACACGTGTATTCAATAAAGACATGAAAACGTATAATTGTTTGTGTGTTATTAGTTTAAGCAGACTGTGTTTGTCTATTGTTGTGATCTAGATGCAGATCAGATCAAATGTTATGACCAATTTATGTAGAAATCCAGGTGTTTCCAAAGGGTTCACATACTTTTTCTTGCCACTGTAAATCATAGGTCCCTGATCTGTACTATACGGAAATGCATAATTATGGATTTGAATATCATTATCTTCATGGTGATGTATCCTGAATGGGTACAGAAATAATATAAATATGACAAATCCTTCTTTTGCATATTTGGGTATTATTATACACACTGGCTATTCTTGTAATGAGCTCCACAGTTGGTTGGTCAGTACCAGACCTAACAACATAGACGTCTATGTTTGGACAGTCCAGCACAGCACAGTAGAGTTTAGTACAGTACAGAACAGTAAACTCAAGTAAAGTAGATATGTTCAGTACAGTAGAGTACAATATACTCTACTCTAGTGTGCTCTACTGTACTGAACTCTATTGTATAGTACTGTAATGTACTATACTTTACTGTACCGTTCTGTTCTATACTGTACTGTTCTATATTGTGCTCTGTACTGTGCTGTCCAAACTTGGGAAACATAAAGGTCTATGACTATTTCACATTTGGTCAGATTTGGTCTGGCCAGGGTGGACCAATTACATGAAGGTACTTTCAATGTCCATGGACGTCCAGTCTCGGTCAGTGCTCAGTGGGTGAGGATGCTTGTTACAGTAAATGGAAAGAGGGTAGGTGGTAGGTGTTACTAAGAACCGGAAGAGCTAGAGAGAGAGAAAAGAGAGAGAGAGAAAGAAAGCGGCAGAGAGATAGAGGGAGAGCGAGAGGTTGTCCAGACTGTTTTCTCAGTCTTGCTTTGACCACCAGACAACGGAAAGATAAAAAATATTTTTTGAGATAAACATTACAGCATGCCAGTTGAAGGGAGGACAGTAGCAGGTGACCCAACATTTTTTTTTACTAGATTTTTTAAAACCATGATTTGTGACTACTATGATTTCCCATTGTAGGCAATTCAATTGCTGTAATTCTGATTTTGGTAACAGAATTACGAATTTTAATGACGTAATAAACTTGATATGAGTAAAAATGCTATAACTAATTGGTAGGTTTACCTTTATTTGTTACTTCTGTGAACTTTCATTATCCTCCCTAAGGGAGGGAAATGTGAAAATATCTTAAAGGTGACGCGGACGGACACGGCCGTCCTTTATCTAACTCGTAGTCAACTTTGCACTATATTTATTTTTGTGTTATTTCTTACATTATTTGCTAATTTTTTTGTATTATTACCTACAGCCCAAAATAACTTTCGGATATTAGATGGGTGGTCACTCACCAGAAATTCTATCAGAAATGCCCTTACCTTGATCCTTTGTTTGAACTTCCCAAAGCAGCTCTATCATCCCGGGGGCTGCACCAAAATGTCAATGCCGGAGAAGAGGAAGAAGAAGTGGGGCCCTAGTCAGACTCCAGTACTGTGCATACCATCCACCGCTTTCCAGTATATTACTTGCTAACGTTCAGTCCCTGGACAATAAAGTGGACAAGCTCAGGGTGAGGATCTTCCAGAAAGACATCAAGGACTGCAACATACTCTGTTTTACCGAATCAGGGCTCTCTCCTGATATTTTATCCCCGTCCGTTTAGTCATTAGGGTTCTCCGTCCATTGCACAGACCGGAAGAAAGAACTCTCTGGGAAAAAGAAAGATGGAAGAGTTTGTTTTATGATTAACAACTCATGGTGTGATTGTGGTAATGTGAAGGAACTTCCGATCTTTCGATCTGGAATATCTACCGACATCATTTTCTTTGGTGATAGTCACTGCTGTGTATATTCCTTCCCAAGCCGACACCACGACGGCTCTCAAAGAACTACACTGGAGTTTGAATCACTTAATAATGAATAAACAAACTTCATATCAGTAAAAACACTATAACTAAATTGATAGGTCTGCCTTTACTTGTTAGTTCTGTGAAGTTTCATTATCCTCCTTCCTGGAAACCACATTTCCTGAGGCAGCATTTATTGTAGCTGGGATAAAGGAAATCTGCGTAAAACGCCACCAAAATTCTATCAACACCGCTCCTGTGCTACACTCGCATAGAGGACTCTGGATCTTGTTACTCTACCTTCGGGGAAGGCTACAAGGCTCTCCCCCGCCCTCCCTTCGGAACCTATAGGCAGAGATTTAAGCAGGAAGAACCCGTGGTAATGACTGTTCCACGTTCGTCTGACCAATCGGAATATATGCTTCAAGCTTGTGTTGATCATGCGGACTGGGAAATGTTCCTGGTCGCCTCTGAGAAAAGTATCAACGTACAGTTGAAGTCGGGAGTTTACATACACCTCAGCCAAATACATTTAACTCAGTTTCACAATTCCTGACATTTAATCCTCGTAAAAATACCCTGTCTTATGTCATTTAGGATCACCACTATATTTAAAAAATGTGAAATGTCAGAATAATAGTAGAGAGAATGATTTATTTCAGCTTTTATTTCTTTCATCACATTCCCAGTGGGTCAGAAGTTTACATACATTCAACTAGTATTTGGTAGCATTTTCTTTAAATTGTTTAACTTGGGTCAAACGTTTAGGGTAGCCTTCTACAAGCTACCCACAATAAGTTGGGTGAATTTAGGCCCATTCCTCCTGACAGAGCTGGTGTAACTGAGTCAGGTTTGTAGGCCTCCTTGCTCGCACACGCTTTTACAGTTCTACCCACAAATTTTCTATAGGATTGAGGTCAGGGCTTTGTGATGGCCATTCCAATACCTTGACTTTGTTGTCTTAAGCTATTTTGCCACAACTTTGGAAGTATGCTTGTGGTCATTGTCCATTTGGAAGACCCATTTGCGACCAAGCTTTAACTTCCTGACTGATGTCTTGAGATGTTGCTTAAATATATTCACATAATTGTCCTTCCTCATGATGCCATCTATTTTGTGAAGTGCACCAGTCCCTCCTGCAGCAAAGCACCCCCACAACATGATGCTGCCACCCCCGTGCTTCATGGTTGGGATGGTGTTCTTCGGCTTGCAAGCCTCCCCCTTTTTCCTCCAAACATAACGATGGTCATTATGGCCAACAGTTTCTATTTTTGTTTCATCAGACCAGAGGACATTTCTCCAAAAAGTACGATCTTTGTCCCCATGTGCAGCTGCAAACCGTAGTCTAGCATTTTTATGGCGGTTTTAGATTAGTGGCTTCTTCCTTGCTGAGCGGCCATTCAGGTTATGTTGATATAGGACTCGTTTTACTGTGGATATAGATACTTTTGTATCTGTTTCCTCCAGCATCTTCACAAGGTCCTTTGCTGTTGTTCTGGGATTGATTTGCACTTTTCGCACCAAAGTACGTTAATCTCTAGGAGACAGAACCCGTCTCCTTCCTGAGAGGTATGATGGCTGCGTGGTCCCATGGTGTTTAAACTTGCGTACTATTGTTTGTACAGATGAACGTGGTACTTTCAGGCGTTTGGAAATTGCTCCCAAGGATGAACCAGACTTGTGGAGGTCTACAATTGTTTTTCTGATGTCTTGGCTGATTTCTTTTGATTTTCCCATTATATCAAGCAAAGAGGCACTGCGTTTGAAGGTAGGCCTTGAAATCCACAAGTACACCTCCAATTGACTCAAATTATGTCAATTAGCCTTTCAGAAGCTTCTAAAGCCATGACATAATTTTCTGGAATTTTCCAAGCTGTTTAAAGGCACAGTCAACTTAGTGTATGTAACCTTCTGACCCACTGGAATTATGATACAGTGAATTATAAGTGAAATAATCTGTCTGTAAACAATTGTTGGAAAAATTACTTGTGTCATGGATAAAGTAGAGGTCCTAACCAACTTGCCAAAACAATAGTTTGTTAACAAGAAATTTGCGGAGTGGTTGAAAAACTAGTTAATGACGTGTATTCCGACTTCCGACTTCAACTGTAAGTCTTGCCATTGATTTTCAAACAGATTTAACTCAACACTGTAACTCGGCCACTCAGGAACATTCACTATATTCTTGTTAAGGAACTGCAATGTAGATTTGGCCTTATGTTTTAGGTTATTGTCCTGCTGAAAGGTGATTTCATCACAGTGTCTAATGGAGAGCAGACAACCAGGTTTTCCTTTAATATTTTGCCTGTGCGTAGCTTCATTCTGTTTCTTTTATATCCTGAAAAAGTCCTTAACGATTACAAGCATACCCATAACATGATGCAGCCACCACTATACTTGAAAATAGAGAATAGTACTCCGTAATGTTTTGTATTGGATTTGTCCCAAACGTAACACTTTGTATTCAGGACAAAAAGGGAATTGCTTTGCCAAATTTTTTGCAGTATTACTTTAGTGCCTTGTAAACAGGATGTATGTTTTGGAATATTTTTATTCTGCACACGCTTCCTTCTTTTCACACTATCAATTAGGTTAGTTTTGTGGAGGAACTGCAATGTTGCCTCATGATGAAATCCCTGAGCGATTTCCTTCCTCTCTGGCAACTGAGTTAGAAAGGAAGCCTGTATATTTGTAGTGACTGGGTGTAATAATACACCATCTAAAGTGTAAATAATAACTTCACCATGCTCAAAGGGATATTCAATGTCTGCTTTTTGTATAATTACCCATCTACCAATAGGTGCCCTTCTCTGCGAGGCATTGGAAAACCTCCCTGGTTTTTCTGGTTGAATCTGTTTTCACTGCTCGACCTTACAGATAATTATAAGTGTGGGGTACAGAGATAAGGTAAACATTTAAAAATCATGCTAAACACTATTATTGCACAGAGACCATCCAACTTGTGAAGCACACTTTTACTTCTTTACTTATTTAGGCTTGCCATAAAAAAGGGATTGAATACTTATTGACACAAGACATTTCAGCTATTAATTTTTTATTAATTTGTAAAAATGTCAAAACACATTTCCATTTTGACATTACAGGGTATTGTGTTTATGCCAGTGACAAAACAATCTCAATTGAATCCATTTTATATTCAGGCTGTAACACAACAAAATGTGGAAAAGGTCAAGGGTTGTGAATATTTTTTGAAGGCACTGTAGGCATTACTGCACTGTTGGAGTTAGAAACACAAGCATTTCACTGCAGCTGCGATAACATCTGCAAATCTGTGTACGCGACCAATAAACTTTGATTCGATTTGAGATGTGGGTTTTTGGTAATTGAATTACAGGTACAAGGCATTTTCTTTTTAACTAGGCAAGTCAGTGAAGATCAAATTCTTATTTACAATGACGGCCTACCACGACCAAACACTAACGACGCTGGGCCAATTGTGCGCCGCCCTATGGGACTCCCAATCACGGCCGGTTGTGATGCAGCCTGCTTAAACTTACAGAAGGCAAATTTCTCCCAAACTAAATATAAAAGTGTTGATTTTAGTTAGCAAGGGTCTTTCCTTCAACATTGTGTTTTGGTGCATTTCTAATACCTTTTAGGAATTGTTCTGGTAGATGTTGTACATGGCCTCTTTTCCATCTGTTTGACCTAGAAATCAAAGCCTTTTTAGGATTGAAAATGGTTGAAAAATGATCAGTGCATTCAGAAAGTATTCAGACCCCTTCACTTTTTGTTATGTTACAACCTTATTCTAAAATGTATTAAATCGTTTTTTCCCCCATCATCAATCTATACACAAATACCCCATAATGACTAAAGCAATACAGGTTTATAGATTTTTGCCATTTTACAAAAATATCACATATACATAAGTATTCAGACCCTTTACTCAGTCCTTTTGTTGAAGCACCTTTGGCAGCGATTACAGCCTCGAGTCTTCTTGGGTATGACACTACAAGCTTGGCACACCTGTATTTGGGGAGTTTCTCCCATTCTTCTCAAGCTCTGTCAGGTTGGATGGGGAGCGTCGCAGCACAGCTATTTTCAGGTTTCTCCAGAGATGTTCTGGGATCTGGCTGGGCCACTCACGGACATTCAGAGACTTGTCCCGAAGCCACACCTGTGTTGTCTTGGCTGTGTGCTTAGGGTCATTGTCCTGTTGGAAGGTGAATCGTTGCCCCAGTCTGAGGTCCTGAGCAGGTTGTCATCAAGGATCGCTGTACTTCGCAACGTTAATCTTTCCCTCAATCCTGGCTAGTCTCCCAGTCCCTGCTGCTGATGGTGCCAGGTTTCCTCCAGACATGACGCTTGGCATTTAGGCCAAAGAGCTCAATCTTGGTTTCATCAGAGCAGTGAATCTAGTTTCTCATGGTCTGAAAATCCTTCAGGTGCGTTTTGGAAAACTCCAAGCGGGCTATCATGTGCTTTTTACTAAGGAGTGGCTTCCATCTGGCCACTCTACCTTAAAGGCCTGATTGGTGGAGTGCTGCAGAGATGGTTGTCCTTCTGGAAGTTTCTCCCATCGCCACAGAGGAACTCTGTCAGAGTGACCATCGGGTTCTTGGTCACCTCCCTGACCAAGGCCCTTCTCCCCCGACTGCTCAGTATGGTGTTTCCAAACTTCTTCCATTTCATTAAGAATGGTGGAAGCCACTGTGTTCTTGGGGAACTTCAATGCTGTAGAAATTGTTTGGTACCCTTCCCCAGATCATTGCCTCGACACAATCCTGTCTCTGCGCTCTACGGACAATTCCTTCAACCTCATAGCTTGGTTTTTGCTCTGACATGCACTGTCAACTGTGGGACCTTATATAGATAGGTATGTGCCTTTCCAACTCATGTCCAATCAATTGAACTTACCACAGGTGGACTCCAATCAAGTTGTAGAAACGTCTCAAGGATGATCAATGTCAAGTCTCATAGCAAAGGGTCTGAATACTTATGTAAATAAGGTTTCTGTTTTTTATTTGTAATATATTTGCAAACATTTCTAAAAACCTGTTTTCGCTTTGTCATTATGGGGTATTGTGTGTAAATTATGTAATCTATTTATGAATAAGGCTGTAATGTAACAAAATATTGAAAAAGTCAAAGGGTCTGAATACTTTCCAAATGCACTGTATATATGCCTTATTTAAGAAATATATATAGACACCCAATTTGACATGCTCCTCTGAACTTCATGTTGTTGCTCATGGGTCCTTTTAGATGGAAATGCCATATTATGTTTCATTACAGATATAATTGGTAGGCACATTTTGCTGTCTTCACTTGCCATTGATTACAATGCATTATTAAAATGTGTCTAAAACATGTTAGAAAATGCTCCAAAACAACTCATATTACATCAGAATCCCATTCTGAATGTCTCTGCACTATTTTTTTTAATGTTCCACTGTCCCATAAATCCATATTTTCCAATTTTTTGTTGTTGTTATATTTGTAAACAGCGTAATTAGAAAAATTGATTTGTCAGTGGACATCATTTTTATTTTGCAGAGTCATCATTCAGAATGGGATTCTGATCTAAGTTGTCTTATCATCAGACTGTTACCATATTAACTGCATGGCTATCAGTCTGAAAGAAGTTGCTGTAAAAAAGACACAATCGTCTCAGATTACCTGCTACATAAGGACAAAATCAGCAGACAACAGGTAAAGTATGTACAAATTAAGTTTATTCAACAGTCTGATTTGTGATGGGACTGTTCACAAAAAGTGCACCTACATGTTAGAGACATGTCTTCTACTCTCTGATTAGTACAAGCTATGATGTAATATGAGTTGGTATGGAGCGTTTAATTGTTTTTAAGAAAAAAAAGGAAAAAAATAAGAAAAAAGGTTTTTAAGACGCTTTAGACATATTTGCATATTGCATTATAGTCAATGGCAAGTGATGACTCACCAAAATGTGACAACCAATTGTCTCTGTAATTAAACTAAATATATAAAAAATATATTTGGTGGGGGATCAACTAGTACAGAAAGAAGGAAAATAAGGACACACGTAAAAATGGGTTTATTTCCTTTAATGGCGCCCGGATCTCCGCCTTATTATCCGGTAGATACTCTTGTGTTGCGCGCGCGTGTCGTCAACCAATTCCTATCTCGAGTGTCTGACCCGCGGTGGGCGAGTTGGGCTGTGTCTGCGAACGAAGAGAGCGTACGTTTCAGACACCGTGTAGGTTACACAACATGACTTAACTGAGAATAAAATGCTGCAAAATCATAAATTGACACGACTCAGAGACTGACACGTTTGTTCGCCAGTTTGGAGAGAGAGCCTGGAACCATGAAAAAATCAAGCCCGGCCAAGCCACCACCACCAGCTGAAGTCACCGTGCCAGACGACGAGGTTACCATGCAACAACTGAACGAGCTTTTGTCAAACAGCAGCGGATTTTACAGTTTACCAACACAGCATTTCAACGAGGTCTTCCCTAGAATATACGTTGGTAACGCGTAAGTTATTTTTATTTGACCGAATTCTGAGGAATGTGTGCGTTAGTTGTGCTGAAAAATGTATAACAATAATTGTATAGAACAGGGCTCTTCAACCCTGTTCCTGGTGAGCTACACTGGTTTGGGAACCAACCCGAGGTTGTAATTAACATGATTGTTAAACGAACTAATTGTTAGAATCAGGTGCGCTATATTCTGTTTGGAGTGAACCTACAGAACAGTAACTATCCAGGATCTGGGTTGGAGAGCCCTAGTATACAATTTAATCACCATCAATTTAAACCCTTCCATTCCAAAAACGTCGTCAAGAAAAGGTGTCTCCGGATTCAATTGGCTTGAACTAACCTTGTCAAGTAATGTATTTCATGCATTAGGCTAATGCAATCTCTTCATAATATTTGCCACGAGCATGGGAGGTGGTAGCCCAATATTGGGCTAAAGGAGTCTAAAGTTACTCCAAGGATCTTTCATGTTCTTTTTAAAGGTGCAATATGCAGAAATCACTGCCATTTCCTGGTTGCAAAATTTGCCTAATTTCAGTTTGTGACAGAACAAACAATCATTGTGTAGAGAATCATTGTACCATCTAAACCGCTATGAATTGTCTTTTCCATAACCCAAAATATTGTATTTACAGTTTGAAGCTGGTGTACAAACCTAAAGTAAAAAGGTAAGAATGGGAAGCATAGAAATGGCGCACAGAACAGATCTGCCTCAGACTTGCTTTCAATGAGTGACAGATCAATAACTCACATTTCTGTGAATTTGTTCAGTCGCCCAAAAAGTTACTTATTGCAGCTTTTAAGGGCGAATTGGCTCAAAGCCAAATACTCCATCTAAATGTGACTCGATTCTCGGTACGGTTCTAGAAACATAAATCCCTGTACTTTAATATCACATCACCGATAATTTGACAAATGAAAAAACACACGTTGCGTCTGTCTTCCATTTCAGAGACGCAGATAGCTAATAAGCACAGGTAGTCCACTCTGTCTTCCGCCTGATTTCCTTAAACAAACGCTGTAACATGGCCGTGTGGGAACCCTAACCCTATAAAGGTGTATCAATTTAACCTTTTTGTTTTTTGAATATAATTTCTTGCCGATATGAAAGATAAAGTCCTTATGCTTTCAAAACCGTATCTCAAGCGATGCGTGTTAAAGTTCAGACCGAGCGGCGCGGCTCTTCACAATACTTCCCCCTACAGAAGACGCCTTCGTCCAATGATTTGCTCTGAAGGAAATGGTGAATATTCTAGACTCATGCACCCTCTCGAACGTTCGTGTTCGTATTTCAAGGGCGATATGAAGCCTTTTTTTAATGAAATGAAACAATTCCATATTATTGTTTAATGATATTGAGACACTTTTTAATTGACATCCCTCTACTCACCTCCCTTTGTCTCACTTACCTTTTACACACACAAACAAAGGGGGGTGGAGGGTTACATTTACATTTAAGTCATTTAGCAGACGCTCTTATCCAGAGCGACTTACAAATTGGTGCATTCACCTTATGATATCCAGTGGAACAACCACTTTACAATAGTGCATCTAACTCTTTTAAGGGGGGAGGGTTAGAGGGATTACTTTATCCTATCCTAGGTATTCCTTAAAGAGGTGGGGTTTCAGGTGTCTCCGGAAGGTGGTGATTGACTCCGCTGACCTGGCGTCGTGAGGGAGTTTGTTCCACCATTGGGGTGCCAGAGCAGCGAACAGTTTTGACTGGGCTGAGCGGGAACTGTACTTCCTCAGAGGTAGGGAGGCGAGCAGGCCAGAGGTGGATGAACGCAGTGCCCTTGTTTGGGTGTAGGGCCTGATCAGAGCCTGAAGGTACGGAGGTGCCGTTCCCCTCACAGCTCCGTAGGCAAGCACCATGGTCTTGTAGCGGATGCGAGCTTCAACTGGAAGCCAGTGGAGAGAGCGGAGGAGCGGGGTGACGTGAGAGAACTTGGGAAGGTTGAACACCAGACGGGCTGCGGCGTTCTGGATGAGTTGTAGGGGTTTAATGGCACAGGCAGGGAGCCCAGCCAACAGCGAGTTGCAGTAATCCAGACGGGAGATGACAAGTGCCTGGATTAGGACCTGCGCCGCTTCCTGTGTGAGGCAGGGTCGTACTCTGCGAATGTTGTAGAGCATGAACCTACAGGAACGGGTCACCGCCTTGATGTTAGTTGAGAACGACAGGGTGTTGTCCAGGATCACGCCAAGGTTCTTAGCACTCTGGGAGGAGGACACAATGGAGTTGTCAACCGTGATGGCGAGATCATGGAACGGGCAGTCCTTCCCCGGGAGGAAGAGCAGCTCTGTCTTGCCGAGGTTCAGCTTGAGGTGGTGATGCGTCATCCACACTGATATGTCTGCCAGACATGCAGAGATGCGATTCGCCACCTGGTTATCAGAAGGGGGAAAGGAGAAGATTAATTGTGTGTCGTCTGCATAGCAATGATAGGAGAGACCATGTGAGGATATGACAGAGCCAAGTGACTTGGTGTATAGCGAGAATAGGAGAGGGCCTAGAACAGAGCCCTGGGGGACACCAGTGGTGAGAGCACGTGGTGCGGAGACAGATTCTCGCCACGCCACCTGGTAGGAGCGACCTGTCAGGTAGGACGCAATCCAAGCGTGGGCCGCGCCGGAGATGCCCAGCTCGGAGAGGGTGGAGAGGAGGATCTGATGGTTCACAGTATCAAAGGCAGCCGATAGGTCTAGAAGGATGAGAGCAGAGGAGAGAGAGTTAGCTTTAGCAGTGCGGAGCGCCTCCGTGACACAGAGAAGAGCAGTCTCAGTTGAATGACTAGTCTTGAAACCTGACTGATTTGGATCAAGAAGGTCATTCTGAGAGAGATAGCAGGAGAGCTGGCCAAGCACGGCACGTTCAAGAGTTTGAGAGAAAAGAAAGAAGGGATACTGGTCTGTAGTTGTTGACATCGGAGGGATCGAGTGTAGGTTTTTTCAGAAGGGGTGCAACTCTCACTCTCTTGAAGACGGAAGGGACGTAGCCAGCGGTTAGACCAGTCTGTCATATTCCGCTGGCTTTAAATCCATTGTGGTTGGTTGACTGGGTACTATAGGCGATGTACGTGCGGACTCCCTACAATTTATAGCCCGCCATTCCAGTAAGGTCAGTTCTTACTCATCCTTTATGCTGATTGTGTTTGCAGGAGGTGTGGGGGTCCCGATGTATATGCAAAGTCCACCTCAAACACAGCATATACCTAGTCTAGACACAGAGTAAGGGGTAAAAAAATAAAATAAATGGATGGAAGGTATGTTTACATGTATTGGGTGAAATAAATCCACATTGAGGACTTGTGCAGAAACAAAAAATGTAAATGTTATATAGAATACGTCAGTCTAGTAGATTATATAGCTTTACGTTCCCTTTACCCATATAAAGGGCCATGTACAGGAAGCCCATGCTGTAGAAGAAATTCTCTATTGTATAATGATATCATCACTTGGCTCCAGTTGTTGCCTAGAGAGCAGCAAGAGAGTGAGCAAGACAGAAAGCAAGCACATTACCTCTGTTACAACAAAATAATTTTGAATATGCCACTCTCCAGGGCCAGCTAACACGTTGACGAGACGTCTTCCTCTTTACACAATAGTCATGTTCTAAGGCATGTGTCGAACTCGGGGATGGCCTAGTGTCTGCTGGTTTTTGCTCCTCCCTTGTACTTGGTTGATTATGGTCACTAATTAGTAATTAACTCCCGACACCTGGTTGTCTAGGGCTTAATTGAAAGGGAAAAACCTGCAGACACTGATTTTGACACCCCTGGGTTAAGGGGGTGAGGTGTCTGTGCAAAAGGCTGTTTTTGCCTTGATTTTAAAATGTGTAATGTAGACCCTTAGATATTTGAGACGGCACAGTAAATATGTGCATCTCATTTGTTCCTACAGGAAATTAGATGGAATATTTCACTCAGTTTTGTTATTGGTTCACACAATTTAAAATAACGCTTAATATGACCTTGCATATTGTGAAGTGTCATCCTCCAATGCAGAGTTAAGGTGTAGGTACAAGTAAGATGTATGGACAGCCTATCGATTAAAGCTCCACACACGGACCACTCACACCACTGTCTACTACAGAGACTAGTCAAATCAAATCAAATGTATTTATATAGCCCTTCTTACATCAGCTGATATCTCAAAGTGCTGTACAGAAACCCAGCCTAAAACCCCAAACAGCAAGCAATGCAGGTGTAGAAGCACGGTGGCTAGAAAAAACTCCCTAGAAAGGCCAAAACCTAGGAAGAAACCTAGAGAGGAACCAGGCTATGAGGGGTGGCCAGTCCTCTTCTGGCTGTGCCGGGTGGAGATTATAACAGAACATGGCCAAGAAGTTCAAATGTTCATAAATGACCAGCATGGTCAAATAATAATAATCACAGTAGTTGTCGAGGGTGCAGCAAGTCAGCACCTCAGGAGTAAATGTCAGTTGGCTTTTCATAGCCGATCATTAAGAGTATCTCTACCGCTCCTGCGGTCTCTAGAGAGTTGAAAACAGCAGGTCTGGGACAGGTAGCACATCCAGTGAACAGGTCAGGGTTCCATAGGCAGAACAGTTGAAACTGGAGCAGCAGCACGGCCAGGTGGACTGGGGACAGCAATGAGTCATCATGCCAGGTAGTCCTGAGGCATGGTCTTAGGGCTCAGGTCCTCAGAGAAAGAGAGAATTAGAGAGAGCATACTTAAATTCACACAGGACACCGGATAAGACAGGAGAAGTATTCCAGATATAACAAACTGACCCTAGCTCCCTGACACAAACTACTGCAGCATAAATACTGGAGGCTGAGACAGGAGGGGTCAGGAGACACTGTGGCCCCATCCGATGATACCCCCGGACAGGGCCAAACAGGAAGGATATAACCCCACCCACTTTGCCAAAGCACAGCCCCCACACCACTAGAGGGATATCTTCAACCACCAACTTACCTTCCTGAGACAAGGCTGAGTATAGCCCACAAACATCTCCGCCACGGCACAACCCAAGGGGGGGCGCCAACCCAGACTGGAAGATCACGTCAGTGACTCAACCCACTCAAGTGACGCACCCCTCCTAGGGACGGCATGAAAGAGCACCGGTAAGCCAGTGACTCAGCCCCTGTAATAGGGTTAAAATCCCAGTGGCGAGAGGGGAACCGGCCAGGCAGAGACAGCAAGGGCGGTTCGTTGCTCCAGAGCCTTTCCGTTCACCTTCACACTCCTGGGCCAGACTACACTCAAACATATGACCCACTGAAGAGATGAGTCTTCAGTAAAGACTTAAAGGTTGAGACCGAGTCTGCGTCTCTCACATGGGTAGGCAGACCATTCCATAAAAATGGAGATCTATAGGAGAAAGCCCTGCCTCCAGCTGTTTGCTTAGAAATTCTAGGGACAATTAGGAGGCCTGCGTCTTGTGACCGTAGCGTACGTGTAGGTATGTACGGCAGGACCAAATCGGAAAGATGGGTAGGAGCAAGCCCATGTAATGCTTTGTAGGTTAGCAGTAAAACCTTGAAATCAGCCCTTGCCTTAACAGGAAGCCAGTGTAGGGAGGCTAGCACTGGAGTAATATGATCAAATTTTGGGGTTCTAGTCAGGATTCTAGCAGCCATATTTAGCACTAACTGAAGTTTATTTAGTGCTTTATCCGGGTAGCCGGAAAGTAGAGCATTGCAGTAGTCTAACCTAGAAGTAACAAAAGCATGGATACATTTTTCTGCATCATTTTTGGACAGAAAGTTTCAGATTTTTGCAATGTTACGTAGATGGAAAAAAGCTGTCCTTGAAACAGTCTTGATATGTTTGTCAAAAGAGAGATCAGGGTCCAGAGTAACGCCGAGGTCCTTCAGTTTTATTTGAGACGACTTTACAACCATCAAGATTAATTGTCAGATTCAACAGAAGATCTCTTTGTTTCTTGGGACCTAGAACAACCATCTCTGTTTTGTCCGAGTTTAAAAGTAGAACTTTTTCAGCCATCCACTTCCTTATGTCTGAAACACAGGCTTCTAGCGAGGGCAATTTTGGGGCTTCACCATGTTTTATTGAAATGTACAGCTGTGTGTCATCCGCATAGCAGTGAAAGTTAACATTATGTTTTTGAATGACATCCCCAAGAGGTAAAATATATAGTGAAAACAATAGTGGTCCTAAAACGGAACCTTGAGGAACACCGAAATGTACAGTTGATTTGTCAGAGAACAAACCATTCACAGAGACAAACTGATATCTTTCCGACAGATAAGATCTAAACCAGGCCAGAACATGTCCCTGTAGACCAATTTGGGTTTCCAATCTCTCCAAAAGAATGTGGTGATCGATGGTATCAAAGGCAGCACTAAGGTCTAGGAGCACGAGGACAGATGCAGAGCCTCGGTCTGACGCCATTAAAAGGTAATTTACCACCTTCACAAGTGCAGTCTCAGTGCTATGATTGGGTCTAAAACCAGACTGAAGCATTTCGTATACATTGTTTGTCTTCAGGAAGGCAGTGAGTTGCTGCGCAACAGCTTTTTCAAAAAAAATTGAGAGGAATGGAAGATTCGATATAGGCCGATTTTTGGTTTTTTATATTTTCTGGGTCAAGGTTTGGCTTTTTCAAGAGGCTTTATTACTGCCACTTTTAGTGAGTTTGGTACACATCCGGTGGATAGAGAGCCGTTTATTATGTTCAACATAGGAGGGCCAAGCACATGAAGCAGCTCTTTAAGTAGTTTAGTTGGAATAGGGTCCAGTATGCAGCTTGAAGGTTTAGAGATATAGTAGTAAAACACTAGTGGCTTCACGTGATCTGTGATAAACTGTAGGTCAGCTAGAGCTGTTGCTACCATAGCTCAAGCTGATGAGTAGCTGGCTGCTGTTCAATCAAAACAATGGACACGCACTAGGGATGTCGTTTTAAAACACACAATGCAAATAGTCTGGGTAACCATTGGTTACCTGTTCAGAAGTCTTATGGCTTGGGGGTAAATATAGAATAAGAATAATCATTATTTCCACGATTCTAACAGTTCATCCACGTGTTCTTCTAAATCTCAAGTCAAATCATAATTCTAACATTTGATAAAAAAATAAGGCCTAGATTTGTTCTGCCACCATCGTGCAGCCCTACGTGTCCGTGTGGAGAGGATTTGAAATGAGTGCAGGAAATGCTGAATTTCTTTTCATTTTTTGGGGGGGGGGGGTTGAAGTTCAATTGACCATTATGAAACAATCAGATTGAAATCACTTAGAATGTATGTGTTGCCCCCCTAGGGTCACGCACTACTCATAAAGCAAATATTGAACTTATTATTCAAAAACATAAAATATCGTGAAAAATACAGGTATTTTGTCCATGGGGACTGGTTGTAGCATAATGAATGAATGGCGGGAAACAACGCAATTCCATATTTAGAAAATACATTCTCAGTATTGGCGAGCCTAGCATGTTGATATTTGTTGCGTACTGCATACATTTTTACTGAACAGTACGTTCTAAATCAGGGCTATTCAAGTCCGCTCCTGGAGGGCCGAAACACTTACTGTCGCTATTTAGAAACCGATGTGGTGATTTGTTGGAATTATTCAGTTGGTGTTCCTTTTCAACATCTCGGTGAGAAAATACAGATGGCTACGACAGGTGGTCATCTATCAACATATACAGTGCCTTCCGAAATTGTTCACACCCCTTGACTTTTTCAACATTTTGTAACGAAGGGTTAAAATGGATTTAATTGTCAATTTGCCAGCAACCTACACAAAATACTCTCAAAGTGGGGGGGGGGGGGGGGGGAAACACGTCTTGATTTGGATAAGTATTCACCCCCCCTCAAGTTGGTTGTTGATCATCACTAGACAGCCATTTTCAAGTCTTGCCACAGATTTTCAAGCTGATTTTTAAGTAAAAACTGCCACTCAGGAACATTCACTGTCTTCATACACAACTCAAGTGTGTAGATTTTGCCTTGTGTTTTTATGGGTTATTGTCTGGCTGAAAGGTGAATTTGAAAGTGGAGTGGTACCCAGTGATGTGTTGGATTTGCCACAGACATAACACTTTGTATTAAGGACAAAAAGTGAATTCCTTTGACACTTTGTTGCAGTATTACTTTAGTGACTTTAATGTTTTGGAATTATGTACAGGCTTCCTTTTTACCCTGTCACTTATCTTAGTATTTTGGAGTAACTACAATGTTGTTCGATCCTCAATGTTCTCCTATCCCAGCTATTAAACTCTGTTTTAAAATCACCATTGGCCTCATCGTGAAATCCCTTTCTCTCTGGCAACTCAGTTCAGAGGAACGACTATCTTTTGTAGTGACTGGGTGCATTGATACACGATCCAAAGCTTAATTAACAGCTTCACCATGTGCAAAGGGATATTCAGTGTTTGCTTTTTTTTCATTTTTTTTTTCTCATATCGGTGCCCTTTGAGGCATTGGGGAAAACTTTCCTGGTCTTTTGTGATTGAATCTGTGCCTGAAATTCTCTGCTTGACTGAGGGACCTTACAGCCAATTGTATGTATAGGGTACAGAGAAGGGGTAGTCATTAAAAAATGTTGACCACTATTATTGCACAAAGTGAGTCCATACAACTTATGTGATATGTTAATCAAATGTTTACTCTTGAACTTTTTTTCTTTAAAACCTCTTTGGCCAAGGCGAGTCGCTAGCGACCCACCTCGACAACATCCGGTGAAATTGCAGAGCGCCAAATTCAAATTACAGAAATAGTAATAATAAACATTCATGAAAATACAAGTGTTATACATTGGTTAAAAGATTAACTTCTTGTTAATCCAGCCGCTTTGTCAGATTTCAAAAAGGCTTTACGGCGAAAGCATAACATGCGATTATCCGAGGACAGCGCCCCGCACACAAAAGCATACAAACATTTTCCAACCAAGCAGAGGAGTCACGAAAGTCAGAAATAGCAATAAATCACTTACCTTTGAAGATCTTCATCTGGTTGCAATCACAAGGTTCCCAGCTACATAACAAATCGTCCTTTCGTTCAATAAAGTCCTTCTTTATATCCCAAAAACGATGTTTTGTTGGTGCTTTTTGTTTAGTAATCCACTGGCTCAAAGGCGGTCAAAACATGCAGACGAATACATCCTAATAGTGTTTTCTATCTACTGCTACCAAGTAGCTTCTGGGCCTGAGTAACAGGCAGTTTACTTTGGGCACATCAGTCAACCCGAAATTCCAACCAAAAACCAATATGCCAAAGAAGTTAACCTTTTATTTAACTAGGCAAGTCAGTTAAGAACAAATTCTTATTTACATTGACGGCCTAGGAATGTGCCTTGTTCAGGGGCAGAACAACAGATGTTTACATTGTCAGCACAGGGATTCGATCTAGCAACCTTTCGGTTACTGGCCCAATGCTCTAACCACTAGGCTACCTGCCGCCCCAACTTATTTAGGCTTGCAATAACAAAGGGGTATCAGCTTTTAAATGAAACATTATTTCTAAACAAAATTCCACCGACATTGTGTAAATCAGTGACACAATCTCAATGTAATCAATTGTATATTCAGGCTGTCACACAACAAAATAAGGGGGGGGGGGTGTGAAAGGTATGAATACTTTCTGAAGGTACTGTGTAGCATACCCAAGTTCATTTAGGTTTGTCTGTTAGAAGAGCGCAAATGTACCTGTTGCTGCAATTGTCCCAGTTTTATTGATTTCAATACAATATCAATATGAGTTTGCGCCTGTTGTTCATTTAAAGTAGAACAAGCTAATCAATTCTAGTCTTGAGTTACTACTTGGTAATTATTGGTGCACTGCATCTTATAAGTTGCTTTAGCAAAATAAAAGTAATCTGAACACAAGTGACTGACGTGTGTGTTGAGGAACTTATATGTATTCGTTTTGAAAATATCTTTTTTCAGCATATTGATTATGAATTTGGACATTTTGACACTCGGCCATGACAACCGGAAGCAGCAACGGTTTCATTTTCAATGAATGTTTTAGGAATATAATAGTTAATTGGGAAAGTATTCAGACTCATTCAATTTATCCAAGTTTTATTACGTTACAGCCTTATTCTAAAATGGATAGTTTATTTTCCCTCAAACTACACACAATACCCCATAATCACAAAACATTTGTTCAGGAAATTGACTCAGTACTTTGAAGCACCTTTTGGCAGCAATTACAGCTTCGAGTGTTCTTGGATATGATGCTACAAGCTTGGCACACCTGTATTTGGGGACTTTCTCCCATTCTCCTCTGCAGATCCTCTCAAGCGCTGTCAGGTTGGATGGGGAGTGTCCCTGCACAGCTATTTTCAGGTCTCTCCAGAGATGTTCAAGTCTGGTCTCTGACAAGAACATTCAGAGACTTGTCCCGGAGCCACTCCTGTGTTGTCTTGGCTGTGTTCTTAGGGTTGTTCTGTTGGAAGGTGAACCTTTGCCCCAGTCTGAGGTCCTGAGCGCTCTGGAGCATGTTTTCATTAAGGATCTCTCTGTACTTTGCTATGTTCATTCAGATGTGGATTCAGGCCAAAGAGTTCAATCTTGGTTTCCTCAGACCAGATAATCTTGTTTCTCATGGTCTGATAGGGATGGACTATGGTGAAGCATTTGAGAAACTGCCCAAATCCATGTGTGCCAAGCTTGTAGCGTCATACCCAAGAAGAGTCGAGGTTGTAATCGCTGCCAAATTTCGAAACTTGTTTTTGCTTATGGGATTGTGTGTAGATAAGGAAAATAAACTATTTAAATCCTTTTTAGAATGAGGCTGTAATGTAACAAAACATGGAAAGTCAAGGGGTCTGAGTACATTCCAAATGCACCATCTCAGGGTACAGTAGCACAAAGAACTCTCTCTACACAATGTATAGAAATATTGATCAATACTGTGGCATAATATTTTTGTCTATCATTTATATTTATACCCCAAACCATTGGTTTCCAAATATTTAAGAGTAAACTTTGCTATGGTCTTTTTTTCAACATAAATCACTTCCAGTTAACCCCAGTATGCTCCTATTATGCCCGGTTTGCATTGAAACACATGGGAATAGTGTGTTTATCCCCAATATTCAATAATCATCATAAATAGTTTGGTTTCGATTTCTAAGTTGATTTAAAACACAAACTACAGTTAAGCATATTATGCATCTAGCCATGTTGCCATTACCAAGATTGAAACCTCTGTACTCTTTCCAAGACGTTTGGAGTGGACAGGTAGTCGTTGATGAAGAGAGAAGAGTAAGATCAGGGTTGAGGGACGTCTGGGACAGAAGACCTAGAAGTGGTGTACCAAAAATGCAAAGAAATGAGGGCCACGAAGATGACTACTTGGAGACTACTCGTGCACTTTTGGGTGGGGGAATTGTCATCTTTCATTCATCTGATCCCATTTTTTTGGTCCACCACCTGTTTTATAATACAGTAGTTTCAAACCTCCTGCTCTACTATCTTCAGATAGGCTTTAGGAAGTGCTACTACTTTCATGATGAATAATAATGATCTGTTTTATTTTAATAACTGTAGGTGAGGTTAATATAATTATTCTTACAGAAATTAGGGCAGTATACGTTAGACATGTCTAAACTTAGACTTATAATACTGTATGTTTGTCCTGGCTGCTATCATGGTCGAACACTCCCTGAATGATACGTTTACTACGCATCTGTGACTGGATTCAAGACAAGCTCATTACACAAACTTGAGGCGTGAGTCACTCTCAAACGACACCATCCATGGAGCCAAAAGTTAATGGAAGCCATGACATAAGGTGCACAAATGCTTTTATCGACACCCGCTCAGTCTTTAATATAAAAGTGCTGGGCAGCGCCTTGTTGACGGCACACTTTGGTTCTTTGTAAGGGCTTGTTTTAATAATGCATGGGCTGGGACTGCACAGAGGAGTGAGTGGAGGACAGGGCAGGTAAATGGAGGGCGTGAAGGCATTAGCCATGCACTGAGTATAGCCTGTGCATGCACCTATATGCGCGCACACGTACAAACACAAGCGGGTATGCATACACTTGGGTAGGCACTGGTGTACAAACACATTCAAATGCATAGATGCTTTATTTTGTACACTTTGGTGCTTACAGGCACATCCTCTGAAACATGTATTGTACACATGCTCAAAGTTACACATTCATCCTCAGCCCTTTACGGTGGCTTTGTCTTTACAAGAGAAATGTGACTGGATTTGCGAGAATAGACCGAGCCTCAGAGTGAATAATGAGAGGGCGAAGTAGATGGCAGGGAGATGGAGAGGGGTAGATGGAGGAGAGCGAAGGGTAGCTATATCGGGTTATGTGAGCAGATCTGAGCGGCTGAGCCTCATGTACTCAAGCCATCGCTCCATCACCTCAGAGTAGCCTTGGCCTGCAAACAGGCCAGACAGATGGGCAACCTCATCCCCTAGTCATAAACTAAGATGGTGGCAGACTGGTTCTTCATTAGTTAGCCCTGCAGTGGGAGGCAGTGCGGGCATGTTGACCCTCTGTCCCAGGGGACCCATCCAGGGTCACTCAGCCTCTCTCCATGCCCCTGCCTGGAGCCTGATGATATGCTCATCCAACTGCAGAGCACTCTGGGATGAGGTGATATAGCCCCCAGAGCATAGTAAATACAGTAAACATGACCTGCATTCAATGAAAGAGTTCTGAGACAGGATTGTGTCGAGGCACAGATCTGGGGAAGGGTACCAAAAAATGTCTGCAGCGTTGAAGGTCCCCAAGAACACATTGGCCTCCAACATTCTTAAGTGAAAGTTTGAAACAACCAAGACTCCTTCTAGAGCTGGCCGCCTGGCCAAACTGAGCAATCTGGGGAGAAGGGCCTTGGTCAGTGAGGTGACCAATAACCCAATGGTCACTCTGACAGAGCTCCAGAGTTCCTCTGTGGAGATGGGAGAACCTTCCAGAAGTACAACCATATTTGCAGCACTCTACCAATCAGGCATTTTATGGTAGAGTGACCAGACAGAAGCAACTTCTCAGTAAAAGGCACATGATGGCCCGCTTGGAGTTTGCCAAAAGGCACCTGAAGGATTTTCAGACCATGAGAAACTAGATTATCTGGTCTGATGATACCAAGATTGATTCTTTGGCCTGAAAGCCAAGTGTCCATGTCTGGAGGAAACCTGGCACCATTCCTATGGTGAAGCATGGTGGTGGCAGCATCATGCTTTTGAAAACCTGCTCAGGACCTCCGGCTGGGGCAAAGGTTCACCTTCCAACAGGACAACGCAGGAATGACTTCGGGAAAAGTCTCAATGTTCTTGAGAGGCCCCAGCCAGAGCCTGGACTTGAACCCGATCGAACATCTCTGGAGAAACCTGAAAATAGCTGTGCAACTATGCTCCCAATTCAACCTGACAGTGCTTTACAGGATCTGTAAGGAAGAATGGGAGAAACTCCGTTATAGCCGATTTGGACATATTTGTATAAAAGACTGAACATACTGAGCTCCATTTACATTTGTGTAAAAATATTAATGTATATGATGAAATATTAGGTACGTACCTTTTATGATTTATATTTACCTGATCGAGATATATTCATTTGTTGTTAGTGTAATTCAGTTTTTGCCCCCCCTCTTGCCCATTCCTTGTACTGTGTTAAGTGTGTTAGTATAAAGGCAGGAAGTTGGGCCTTCGGGGGAGGGAGTCCTTGCTAGACGCGGGAGCGGTATAGTTTTTTGACCATACAGACATACATACAGACAGGTCATATTATGTATTTGCCATATCAAGTAATCTCTGCTTTAAGTTGATTGGAGAATCATTTTTTGTTAGATATATAAGAAGAATAAACATTTGTTGCACCATATCCCTGGATCTCATTGAATGTTTGGCCGTTTGGAAACCTTGAGTGTGAACTGTATGCGTACGAAACAACCCCGCTTCAGGCTTGGGCAGTGGCTATGGTAAAGAGGAAAGGAAGCCACTACACTCCCCAAATACAGGTGTGCCAAGCTCGCAGCATCATAACCAATAAGACTTGAGGCTGTAATCATTGTCAAGGGTGCTTCAACAAAGTAGTGAGTAAAGGGTCTGAATACTTCAGTAAATGTTATATTTCATATTCATATTTTAAGTACATTTGCTAAAAATTCTGAATTTGTTTTTGCTTTGTCATTATGGGGGTATTGTTTGCAGATTGGGGGGACTATTGAATCCTGTCGTGGAATTATTGTAATCAAAAGGAGACTTTTACATTTCTTCAAAACCAGTAAACTTTTATTTAATTTCTGCACTAATGAAGCTTGTCATCGAGCCCCCCCATAGGTGATTCATTGAGCACACCGACAAAAGATACCATGGCCTTATATAGCAAAGATACACCCCCTTCAGTCTACATGACAAACAACAGATGGATGGAATGAGTCACAAGGTTAAGATTCGTATGAAAGATACTTACAATTCACAGCAGACAGTATCTGCTGTAAAAACTGTTCTCATTGCGTAGAAACCAGTGTCTGGCCCCGAGCCATCTCTCCCTGGTACCTTTTTTATAGAACAGAAACATTAACTCATGCTCTGGAATGCGGTATCACCCAAAGACATCGTAAATCTTCTGTCAGTGTTAAATCTCCCAGAGGTCCACTTTTAGTTCACACAGACACAATAGAGTTATAAGAACCCTCTATTCTGTTGCATGAAACAACCATTTGATGCAATTACAGTATTATAACATAATGTTGCAGTTTTGCTCTCACAATCCCATTTTAGAATAAGGCTGTAACGTAACAAAATGTGGAAGAAGTCTAGGGGTCTGAGTACTTCCCGAATGCACTGTATAATAAAGCATTCCATGCATCATCTCATTTGCAGACTTATGTAAGAGCCTACTATTTGTAATGTGATTAGTAGATGGTCATCACTCATCGCTGTTTGCAAAAAAGACCGTTAGATGAATTGCGAAACGCCCATAGTGTAGAGGCCTTGGCTATAGTCAGATACGTTACTTATTTCTTTGCATGAAATGTGTTTTCCCTCACGCAATACTACTTACTACACTATATGACTGGAGACATTAGCAGAATTTATTTTTTAATTTGACAAATTACAGGGTAGCATACTCTACTGACACTCAATAAAAACGATGTTGTCCATATCATATGCCTACGAGAAGGGGAGACCCAAATAAGAGGACATGTTTGTCCAAAAAGGAACTTGGGTGGTACTAACCCAACAATAATATAGTGAATGAGCGCACTCACCGGGGATATGGCCGATGCTCTCCGCTGGTGCCAATAAGATGGGTAATAGGGCTACTGTTCCCTCAATTTGAGAATTTTAATAACTAAAAGACAGATGAGTCTTTTCATTGTCTTCTCTTTACAGCGTTAGCCATTTTCTTTCCAAACTATGTTTTCCTGCGATTTTTATTATATTACGACATTCCTGGCTAGGCCTCTACTTTTCACTGACAGTCGCAACTCAACAAGCATCTATTTGGTATTTGCAGCGCGCGCTGCCTTTCCGAATGTAGGCAATACAAAAAAATATATATTTAAGGCTAGGGAAGCTAATCAACCTCTGGCCAAATCATGCTTTAGCAGCCTATTTTGAATGATTGTATTTCTGTGTAGGCTAATTAGGCCATATAATTTTGGCATTTTAATTCAAGCCTTATGGACGCTCTGAGCCAATCTACTATCCCCCATAGTGAAGTTTGGTGGAGCCACTTTTAGACAGTGGATATGTCTGCCTATGTTAGTGGTCCCCCAGGGGACAGGGGAGTGTTCGGAGCCCAGTGCCATGCAGACCAGTGTTACCATTAGTCGGTAATGGTGTGCTTTTGGCTGTAATTTGTTGTTGAAAAGCCGATTTTAAATAAAAATGCCACCGGTCAATTGTCGGGGAGAAGAAGAAAAGGATTCATTGCTATAAAAAAAAATCTATACAAAAATGATGTAGCCTATTCGTATGAAATTACCTGTTGGGCTCTATCGTCCCTCAATTGTCCCAGAGTCTGTTTGGGCTATTTCTCAACAAGCTAACATTTCCACTTCACAATAACAGCACTAATAGTTGACCGGGGCAGCTCTGTTAGGGCAGAAATTTGACATACTGACTTGTTGGCAAGGTGGTATCCTATGATGGTGCCACCCTATGACGGTGCCACGTTGAAAGTCACTGAGCTCTTCAGTAAGGCCATTTTACTGCCAATATTTGTCTATGGAGGTTGCATGGCTGTGTGCTCAATTTTACGGGTGTGGCTGAAATAGCCGTCACCTCTAATTTGAAGGGCTGCTCACATACTTTTGTGTATATACAGTGTAGGTTTATTTGGTGTGATAATCGACAAGCAGGAAGCGCATGCAACAATCACATTTTCACAATGATGCTCCGAGAGTGCATTGACTACTCAGAACATTTATGGTGACCAGCAGGAGAGGCTTTGAGACGGTGTTACGACAATGGCTTGAATAGCATGTCTGGGACAACTTTGTCAGAACTGCTAGAACCTGGTATTGTTGAACCATGTACTTTGTTTAGTTTGACAGCCACTGTAAAGTAGGTCTAGCATTTGCTTATTTGCTGTATCTACCCTTGAGTAGCTACTCAACAAAGCTGATAAGAGTGATTATGGAAGCCTTCAATATAACTATTGAAGTAATCCAAAGCAATGTACTCGGGTGTGCCCCGTGCTTAATCAATGTATGCCGTCTACCTCATAAACCATAGAAATATCTATTTCTATCTCACAGGTTCGTGGGCCAGAATCTGATGCGTCTGCAGAAGCTGGGCGTGACCCACATCTTGAATGTGGCGGAAGGCAACTCCTTCATGCACGTCAACACCAATGCAGATTTTTACGCGGGCTCGGGCATCACCTACCATGGCATCCAGGCCAATGACAAGCCGCAGTTCAACCTCAGTAACTTTTTTGAGGAGGGGGCGGACTTTATCGAGAAGGCTCTGGCACACAACAATGGCAAAGGTGAGTCTGACCACTCTGTCTCTTTAACCTTATTCATAGGTGATAATTGTGTATTTAAACCATTTCACCATGCAGTTTATAAGCAAATACCTGATTTCTATACAATAAAATAGTGGCAACTGCCTCTTATACAGTGCCTTCAAAGTATTCATACCCCTTGACTTATGCCACATTTTGTTGTTACAGCCTGAATTCAAAATGGATTAAATAAATCTCACCCATCTACACATAATACCCCATAACGACAAATTGGAAACATGTTTTATGTTTTTTTGCAAGTTTATTGAAAGTTAAATACAGATCTAATTTACATAAGTGTTCAATACTTTGTATAATAACTAGTGGTGCACCGATATGACATTTCTTGGCTGATACCAATAGCTGATATTTTCCTTGCAAAAAAACCCCGATACCGCTATTTACAATTTTTGCGACCTTCTAAGCATTCTAGTACAGTTAAATAGTTAACACCCATACGGACGCAGCGGTCTAATGCACTGCATCTCAGTGTTTGCTGACTTTTTGTACCGCTTTGACAGTACTACTGTATCTTTTATGACACGCAAAGACCCAAACGGCGTTCCATAGTATGTATGTTGTGAAGCTGATAGCAGTGGCGCTATTGCTGTGCAACTCCGGTAGGGCAACATCTGAAAAATAGCGCACCGGTGCCCGACCAGTCGGCAAAAGCCAACATCACTCACGACAAGCGGTTGATTGTCAAGGGCAATGAATTATATTATCTTGGCTTTAATGGATTTCGCCTTTGAGTTGTCTCTCTGAAATGTTCTTACTCTTTCAAATGACTGCTGGACATGTTGACTGCTTGATTCACACAGCAGACATTGTGGGCTAGGTTAGGAATGCTGTGTTGCACGTGTAGCGTAACATTTTACGCGGCGTCATTACGTTGTGTACCTACGTTTATATAGGTATGCACGTCAGCTTTGACATCGGTTTTTAACATCGGCGTTAAACTAGACATCAGGCCGATACCGATGTTGGCATTTTTAGCTAATATCAGCCGATTCCGATATATCGTGCATCCCTAATAACCTTTTGCAGCGATTGCAGCTGTGAGTCTTTCTGGGTAAGTCTCTAAGCGCTTTGCACACCTGGATTACACAATATTTTCAAAATTCTAAGTTTGTTGATCATTTTTGGACAACCATTTTCTTGCCATAGATTTTCAAACCAAAAAAAAAAGAAAAAAAAAGTCAACCATAACTCAGCTTCTCAGGAACATTCACTGTCTTTTTGGTAAGCGACTTCAATGTAGATTTGGCCATGTGTGTTCAGTTATTGTCCTGCTGAAAGGTAAATTAATCTCCCAGTGTCTGGTGAAAAGCAGACTTAAGGCAGGTTTTCCTAAGGATTTTGTGGAAAATCTCCCAGTCCTTAATGATTACAAGCATACCCATAACATGATGCAACCACTATGCTTTGAAAATATGGATAGTGATACTCTGTAAGTGGCATCTAGTGGGCAAAGCTTGGCACTTTCTCACAAATATTATGGTAAATAATGCATGTGACTTCAAATTTGCTAATTTCTCTGAACAGGGGGAAAACATCACCAGATTCACTGGAAATGCATTACAAAGGATGAAGCGGCAATACTCCAAGCAGCAGCTCCATACAACTTGTTAAACATGGAGAACTGATACTGTATACTGTTTTTTTGGGGAGGTCCGTGAGTGGCTTTTTTACCATTTTCTTGGATCCCTCATGTTAGGAAGAATTATGGTCCAAATCAGATGTTAGGTACTATATTTGTTGAAGATTATATGAATCCTATAAAGTAAAATTATTTTTCTACGTTTCTCAGATCTAATGATATTTCAACAAAATGTCTCAGGAATGCTGATCTTATCTGTTTCTAACTACAGAAATGATTTCGGAGCAATCTGAGATGTGCTTTTTGAGGTTGAATGACTCCGTAATATCCTCTGCTATCAATAGTTTGTTTCCCCCTGGTAAAAACTGTGGACAAACCTTTGTTTTTCCAAGTCCAAGTTACGAGGAGAAACAGCAACTGTCCTTCAGGGCACATGATCTTTTAATGATGGATTAGACACTGAGTATACAAAATGTCCCTTGTTAAATCCACTTTAATCAGTGTAGATGGAGGGGAGATCACAGAAGGATGTTTAAGCCTCGAGACAATTGAGACATGGATTGTGTTGTGTGCCATTCAGAGGGTGAATGGGCAAGAAAAAGATGTAAGTGCTTTTGAACGGGGTATGGTGATAGTTGCCAGGCGTGCCGGTTTGTGTCAAGCTGGGTTTTTCCATTCTCAACAGTTTCCCGTGAATGTCAAGAATGGTCCACCACCCAAAAGACATCCGGCCAAGTTGACACAACTCTGGGAAGCATTGCAGTCAACATGGGCCAGCATCCCTGTGGAACGACTTTGACACCTTGTAGAGTCCATGCCCAAACGAATTGAGTCTGTTCCGAGGGTAAAGGGTGTGTGCAAATCAATATTAGGAAGGTGTTCCTAATGTTTTGTATAATCCGTGTACGTCATCAGTCCGGCTTAACAAAGTGGAGATGGATACTCCTGTAAACTGTTTTTCAGGCTAGTCCTATTCCACATTGCTGTATCAGCTGATGTTTCGGTCAGTTAAATTTGAGAACATTCTGCTGGTGATAGATCTGTTGTACCAAACCCCACACATTTTTCCATCGAGTAAACAGACACCACTTTGCCACAAGTTCTTTTTCCTTTCTTCTGTGTTCCAAAGGTAAAACACGCTTAGAAGATGCTACTTAAAGAGGACAATTTGATGTACAGTACCAGGACAGTGAAACGTATTGCGTTTGATAGTACTGTAAGACGTACTCTTTGAAATATGTGTCAGATTTGTATCAGAGCACCAACACAAAACAAATGGAAATCTATCAAGGAAGTGAACAATAAAAGTAGTCCTATCACTTCAACCAACACCCTCTAATTCGTAACAGCCATCTGTAGACAGAAAGGACAAGAACAGCCACCTATCTCTGACCACGCCTCTGGCTCCTTTCTCCTCTCCTCTCCCAAATGTTACCCTGGGGGCCCATTTCATTGGAGCCCTGAACACTGTTTTGTGGCATGGATTTAATGGAAGCGTTGACACAGCTGCGCAATTATAAATCATCTTAATTCTCAGCCAATTAGGCGGCAGCTGCATCGACACCCCAGTAAATCACAGTGTACTACAGTAGAGGAGGTGGAAGAGAAAGAGGCGGTGAACATCTTTCGAACGAGACACACAATGCCGTAACACCAACCCCTTCCTGATGGATAAAGTGTCCTGCTATAACCCACCGAGGCTTGATCAGTGACATTTTGTGACCACCGTGCAGAGCTGTGGAAAGGTCAGCGTTGGAGCTTGTGCATGTGACTCGTCAGCCGGGTTGCTCAAGTGGACGAGTGTGTGTTGCCAGCCAGGTTGCGTGTGTATTGACTGAGCGTGTGTTTTATTGTGGGAAGCGGCGAGGTGTATGTAATGAGCTGATCGGCAGGCGGCATCGGGTTTTGAACACGCTGCGCAACCGGCAGCTCTGAACCGAGCACAAGCAGATCAGCTTCTCGGTGAAGTTAGCACGGTGAATTCCTCCCGGGCGAGTAGGTTGATTTTTAACGAGCGTATGCGTTGAGGATGATACGCGTAGCCTACGTATCAGGTGCGCACACTGCTCTGATGTGGCTAGGGCAGTGGTTAGGTGCAGTGAAGATGGTTGACATTGACTTGTCTGCCGCAGAGGTCAGGCCCTAGATGTGCATCTCCCTGGCTGAGATGCTTCGCCAGGCAAGGTTATATGTGGAGCATCTGTTCCCTCCCTCCTATCATCACTGTACCTCAGTGTTCCCTCTTTTTCCTTTTACTTCAGTCGCAGTCTTTGTCAGAATCCTAATGCCATAAATGCTCTCCTTTTTTTGTGTCCATTCCTTTAAGACCACAGATCTGACAGGATTTGATGGGTGCAAGCAGTATAGTGAAACCCTATCCAGTCCTCTCAACCGTCAGTGTTCATGAAGGAAAGGAGTTGCGTAAAGAGAATTGGGACGTAGCCCTAAGTGTCTGTCTCTGTCCATCAGGGAAGGTGTACGTCTACTGCCGAGAGGGCTACAGCCGCTCGCCCACCGTTGTCATCGCTTACCTCATGCTGCGCCACAAACTGGACGCCCGGGTGGCGGTCGCCACAGTGAGGCTCAAGAGGGAGATCGGCCCCAATGACGGCTTTCTGCGCCAGCTGTGCCAACTCAACGAGAAGCTGGCGAAAGAGGGCAAGTTGAATGGGGTGATGCCCGTCGTGGTGGCCAAGTTGAAGACCAAATAAGGGAACGAGAGAGCGTGACCCAACGCCTTCTGTAGGTCTCTGCTCCCCTAAGAGCCAACCGGCCTCAATCCACCCTGACCAGCAACACATCACTCAGACACATGCACACACGTACATCCACAACCTGTAACATGCATGCATATACATACAGTGCTGTGAAAGGATTTGCCCCCTTTCTAATTTTCTCTACTTTTGCTTATTTATTTTTTTATACCGAATGTTAGCAGAGCTTCAACCAAAACCTAATATTAGATAAAGGGAACCGGAGGGAACAAATACCTCAACAATTACCATACTTATTTCATAAACAAAGTTATGCAACACCCAATGCCCCTGTGTGGAAAAAGTAATTGCCCCCTTTCCCCCTAGGACTTACCCTCTGCAGGTACTAGCCTGCTCGGGCTTACCTTCCGTGACTTACTATATATCCTAAATCTACGATCGGTCGTAATACAATGGGACTACTCAATAAGCTCAGGCTTTCTAGGTCCGTATCCTATAATTGGTTCAGCCTACGACTCATCTCCCCAATAAGTCAGAATGAGTGATAACAGGTATAGGAACTGTGCCTACCTTGTTTTTGGTGCCGGCTCCTGTTTCACTGATTCGGATTCTCTAGTTGGACTGTAAATCGTGGTTGACCCTGCTCGCAGCGCCAGCTGTTAGGCTCTAAAATAGAGTAAAGCTCACAGATGACTAGTAAAGCTCAAACCAAGTTTATTCACCCACTGGGTCACACAGCTGCATAAGACAGATGTGTTTCCTCCAGCACAAGTATTTATACCCTCCCCTTTAGGACGGAGTCTCCTCCTTTTCCCTAAACATCGTTGTTGGGCGGGAAATTAAGTGATATGGGTAATAAACTGTTCCTTCTCACTTCATGTGACCTGACCTCGGCCCCAATTTCCTCTCTAATCCACAGCTAGACCCCCTTTTATCAGTGACCGCAACCATGTGATTGCCTTTTCCCTTCGTAACATTCCAAGCCCCTGGCTCTTATCCAACCTCCATTGACCCTACCATGTACACTCCTCCTACATATACCCATTAACTTCTGGTGTAGCATTAACAGGCGGATGGCCTGACGTTCTCCTGTAGATCCTCATGCCAGCGGTCAAGCATGGTGGTGGTAATGTGATGGTTTAGGGATGCTTTGCTGCCTTAGGACCTGGACGACTTGCCTTTTTTAATAGAGGGAACCATGATTTCTACTTGAATGTAAGGCCATCCGTCTGTAAGCTGAAGCACAGCTGGGTCAGGCAGCAAGACAATGATCCAAAACACACAATCAAGTCTACATAAAAATGTCTAAAAAGCATGAATGGCCTAGTCAACGTCCAGACCTAATCCCAATTGAGACTTTGTGGCAGTGACTTTAAATGAGCAATTCATGCTTAAACTCACAAATGTCACTCAGTTAAAGCAGTTCTGCATGCAAGAGTGGGTCAAAATTCCTCCACAGCGATGTGAGAGACTGATCAACAACTACAGGAAGCATTTGGTTGCACACATACGCTAAAGGTGGCACAACCAGTTATTGAGTGTAAGGGTGCAACACAAGGGAATTGGATGTTGGATAACTTTTTTGTTTAAATAAATAAAATGTGTATAATTTATTAGTATACTCACGTTCCCTATTAATCTAATATTAGGTTTTGATTGAAGATCTGATAACGTTCCGTATCAAAAATAGGCAGATATTTTGAAAATCAAGAAGGGGGCAAATACTTTTTCACGGCACTGTACATGCATGCATGCATGTTGACAGTCATACAAACTAACGCTTTCTCTCTTTCACACACACTGTATCTGTCACGCTGCTGTCCTCTTTCTCTGCCGGTATCGTTGGTTACATCTGTCCAACAGCGGGGGAGTTATGTTAGGCAGAGGAGAGATGGAAGCCTTCTAACCGTGGCTCAGTGCTTTAACGTATATTCTGTCACCCATCTCTCTATATTCCAATAACATACATGCCACTGCTAGTACATACAGCTCCAAAGTACTCCTAGTACTAGAGGTTTTGACCTGACCAATTAAGCATTCCCTAGACCATAGGTTTAGAACACTGGACAGCTCTCCCTGTGTTCCTCTTTTGGAGCTCTGAGGTACGAGTAATAGATTATAGCACAATATTTTCATAGTATCCCACTGCCAGGACTGTCTGACTACAATGATGTCATGACACCAACAAAATGTATCCCAGACCAGTCTGGAATGTTTTGACAGACACCGGTTCATTTGGTCTAGTCCAGTGGTTCCCAAACTTTTTATAGTCCCGTACCCCTTCAAACGTTCAACCTCCAGCTGCGTACCCCCTCTAGCACCAGGGTCAGCGCACTCTCAAATGTTCTTTTGCCATCATTGTAAGCCTGCCACACACACACTATACGATACATTTATTAAACATAAGAATGAGGGTGAGTTTGTCACAACCCGGCTCGTGGGAAGTGACAAAGAGCTCTTATAGTACCAGGGCAATAATAATAATAATAATTTTGCTCTTTATTTTACCATCTTACATATAAAACCATATTTGTTAATCGAAAATTGTGAATAACTCACCACAGGTTAATGAGAAGTGTGTGCTTGAAGTCTGTCTTAAATCCTTTTCCACACAGTCTGTATTTAGTTTTCATGCTAGTGAGGGCTGAGAATCCACTCTCACATAGGTACATGGTTGCATAGGGCATCAGTGTCTTAACAGCGTGATTTGCCAAGGCAGGATACTCTGAGCGTAGCCCTATCCAGAAATCTGGCAGTGGCTTCTGATTTTTAAAATACAATTTTCACAGAACAGCTTGTTGCAATTTTGAGGCTCTCTTGTTCAGATATCGGTAAGTGGACTGGAGGCAGAGCATGAAAGGGAAAAACTGGATTCGTTATCAGTTTCGGGGAAGTACCTGCGTAATTGAGCACCCAACTCAGGTGCTTTGCTATATCACATTTGACATTGTCCATAGCTTGAGTTCATTTGCACACAAACAAATCATACAATGATGGGAAAGACCAGTGTATTGTCCTTGTTAATGCAGACAGAGAAGAGCTCCAACTTCTTAATCAAAGCCTCGATTTTTGTCCCGCACATTTAATAAAGTTGCGGAGATTCCCTGTAATCATAGATTGAGGCGAGGGTGGGAGAAGAAATTGTCCAGATAGGACAGTCTTGAGAAACTCGTCATCATGCAAGTGGTCAGACAAGTGAAAATTATGTTCAGTAAAAACTTTATGCTCGTCTCTCAATAAAAAATAAAAAAAAGTGTCAATACTTTGCCCCGTGATAACCAGCACACTTCTGTATGTTGTAAAAGTGTTACATGGTCGCTGCCCATATCATTGCACAGTGCAGAAAATACATGAGTTCAGGGGCCTTGCTTTAACAAAGTTAGACATCAGTGTCCAAAATGTCTTTCAAGCTGTCAGGCATTCCTTTAGCAGTAAGAGCCTCTTGGTGGATGATGCATTGTACCCAAGTGGCGTCGGGAGCAACTGCTTGCACGCGCGTTACTACTCCACTATGTCTCCCTGTCATGGCTTTTGTGCCATCAGTACAGATACCAACACATCTTTACCACCAAAGTCCATTTGATGTCACAAAGCTGTCCAGTACTTTTAAAAATATCCCCTCCTGTTGTCCTGGTTTGCAGAAGAGGTCTTCTTTAATTGACCCCCCCCCCCCCCCCATAAATGTAACAGACCTATACCAGGAGCTGTGCCAGGCCTGCCACATCTGACTCATCCAGCTGTAACGCACAGAATTCACTGGCTTGTATGCGAAGCAGCAATTGTTTCAAAACATCTCCTGCCATGTCACTGATGTGTCGTGAAACAGTGTTGTTTGATGAAGGCATTGACTGTAGTTTTTTGGGGGGGCCTTTTCCCCCCAGCATTGTCCCAGCCATATCCGTGGCAGCAGGAAGAATTAAGTCCTCAATAGTATGGGGCTTGCCTGTCCTAGCCACTCGGTAGCTCACCATTTACGACACTTCTAGCCCCTTCTTATTAATGGTATCTGTTGCTTTTTATACATGTCTTACTACTCAAAAGTCGTCTTAATTCTTTCTCCAAAAACTCCTGTGGCTTACTTTTCAAATTGGCATGTTTTGTTTCTAAATGTCTGCGCAAGAGTTCATCGAGTTGTGAGATGGTACTTTTTCACATATAACACACTGTGGCTGAGGAAAGGCACTACTCCCAATATAAGTGAACCCCAAATCAATGTAGTTCTCATCATATTTGCGCCTCTTCGATGGTCCAACATCCCTGTCTGTTCGGTGCTTTCCCGGGTAAGGGGGCAGTAGCTCTTCGGTTGCATCAGATTCACAATTGTCAGTGTCCATGTTAGCTGGGCTAACAACAAATGTAGAATTACTGATGCTAGCATTGTATGTGCTCGTGGAAGCAGAACAACTTGTGTTGTCAACAGGTGCAGGTGTAGTACTGCTGGTAGTAGCAGTACTACCAGTAGAGCTGGTATGTGTCTCTACGGACACCGGCCTTTTTTTAACCATTTATCAATTTTCGAGCAAACTGAATGAGCAGCAGCTACATTTGGCTACATACGGGCCGTTAGTGGAATTCCCTCGAAACGGTTAATTATTTGACTAGGCTGCCTGTATTTGACATTGTTAGTTCGCTGAACGCTAAATGGTTTAATTTTATTTTTATAGCCGCGTTGGAAAATATAAATATATATATTGTGAATCACATTTTTATTTGGCGTACCCTCGACGGCATTCCCAGTTTGGGAATACCTGGTCTAGACTTCTTGATTGGGTGTGACAGCACCCTGGCATAACACCAGGAAGGGACAAATGTCGTGTTGGCTGGACTAATTTGGTATATCAACAAATCATTCCATAGAAACCTGAAAAGTGGCTCCCCAAGATGTCAGCCAAAGGAATACGCACTTACTGTGCCAGAGTTACCGCCTACTAATTCTATAGTACACGTCCGTTCTGTCCGTCCCATAGATCTACATTTCCGCTGTCGATCAATGTCACTCACAGCAATTCCAATTGGCCCTTACATGTCCACTGCCTTGCACCAAAATATGTGTATGCTAATGTTATGCCTCTTTTGGCTTAACATGCACATGAGGTGAAATCCCAAGGCCGTCGTGTGTCTGTGTTAGTACATTGCTGTATATATCTCAATGCCCTATTAGAGTATATTGTATGATCGAATCCAAGATATAAACGTCAGAACTTATTATATCCGGTATTGCACACACAGTTGTACATCAACTGAGATGAATTGTGGTAGGCTTTTCTGAAACAATGACGTCGGAATCAATGGGAAGAGAAATGCTCCACAGGCGAGCTCACTAGACATCTAGCCTTGGGGGGCGGTGGGGTCACCACTCAGATATCCGGTGTTGTCTTTTGACTTGACATTGGGATCCAGCCCCACTAACATGGACAGAGTCCTAATGACCAGCATCACTCCATTTTGGACATGATGCACTAAAGAGCGTTCTAGAACAGTTTGTTCACCCAGTTCTTCCCATGTGTCAAATCTGATAACGCTCACCATAGAGGCCTACTGACTTATTGGTGCGTCCATGGATGGAAGGAATAGAAGTTGGATTAGTTCTCTCTCTGGCTGAGAAAATGAACTCTGAGAACTGGGTTGCGTTATCTCATACAGCACTATCTATTCCTCCTTTTAATCTAAATATGAATCATCTATATACATATTTAAGCAATGTGTCTATAATGTGTAGGTATCATTAGTACATGTGGTTTAGTCGTTATACTGTATCATTACTGTAGCTCTAAATGTATTACCCCATAAGTTCAACATTTACACACTTAGCGTTTTTCTGTCAACATTAGATCACTCAATCCTCCCACCACTAACTCTACATTTCTCTTATATTCCAATATCTGTGTTTTAAAGATGCTTTCATGCATTTTTCTGTTTTTGTTGATATAAGATGATGCGATATACATGGACTGATTGTAGATCTATTTTGATTACTATCGATTCTGTGAGTCATGGTGCTAACTAATAGGATGTTCACGCATCACACACTACCATTCATAACCACCATCACGCCAACAGCGCAAAATTGTTGTTTTTCCTAATGAATCCATTTTAAAACAAAGTGATACTCCAGACATGTCTAACATTCCTGTATGATCTGTAGACCTATTATTTATTACACTTAACCTAATGTCGATACTGAGACCCTTTTGCCATTAACGCAAACATACAGTGTGCCAAAATGTTCTGTTCCAAGCAACCTACAGTAGCTGGTTACAATGTAAATGACTGGCTTGGCAACGTGAAAGGAGTGTTGTCTGTCTTGTTCTAATTGGCTTATTTCTATCAGGTCCATACGTCTGTTTTCCTACTGAACAACAATAGGCAACAAGACACTATTAGATACCATTTCTTTTTTTTCCAAACCGTATTGATTACCAATTTTTAAAGGTTCAGTTATTCAACCCATTGGGAGAATTTCTGGCTATTGGTCTAAGATGAGGTTAAAAAAAATTAAAAAATCTGCATTATCTGCCTACAGTTTACTAATTTTTAGTACCCATTTTTTACCACAAATTAGGTTAAATGGTTAACTTTATAACAAACAAGTGGTTGGTTGAACCAGTAGGTCAGTGTCACACACCCTTCTGTTAGTGTTGAAGGATAAACACTGCCCCCTGCTGTTTCAAATGATTCCAGTGGTTTTTTGCACAACTTATTCAGTTATTGAATGCCATTAAGCTGACACCTTTTTACTTGCAAATTATCATTAGTCCTGGTTTTCTGTCTTATACAGTTGTACGTATTGTGAAACATGGACTGACCTGGGACTATTTTTCTTGTCTGTTTTGAGTAACGTGTGCCATGAAATGTAATTTATGTGCTGAATATTCACTCTTGAATATAATATACATTTGAATGATTAATGTAACATCTCTGTGCTTATGGTTTTGCTATGTGATGTGTCAAGAATGTGATATTACTCTACTCTATATTACTATATGAGGGATATGTAAGTTACAGTAATTGCGCTCTGGCTATTGTGAGTCACTATTTTACAATCACAAAAGGTATTTAATCAGCCCAATAGTAATATATCATTGTGTACCAGTATTCTGTTTCTAGTTATTTCTCTGTACTAATAAATGCTGCTGTTTTTATTATTCTTATAAACAGTTAATATTCCGGCACCCAGCCTTCCTTAAGTCAACCTTCACTTTCACTGAAGGTCTTTCATGTTTCCAGCCCCATCTGATTTACCTTGGGGTTTTCAGACAGAAATAAATGTCACTTTCCTACTCCACGTTGCCATCGGTGACATCAGTGCCTCCTCCATTCCGTTCAGGCATTATGAAGTAGTAGGAGATTTGGCACAAATGACCCCACACTGCCTGGCTTCCACACCCCAGTTATCATCTCACGTTCTCACAACGTTACATTCGTGTCCTTTATTCTTGTCACAGGATTACCACGATCAAAAATATTGGTTTGTTGGGTTAATTTCCTTTTCATACTAGCGGTTAGCGGGCACTGCCTGGAGAAGGAACAGGAAACTCATCACAGGAAATGCATCATGACTGTAATGACACAGAATCCCACCCAAAAGCCTTACACTGAAGATGTACTTTCTTCACACCGTTTGAAAGGACAGCACCCTTGCAGGTGGAGATGACAGCTCGTTGAAGTGCACTTGATTTTGAATTGCTATGTAATTTTCCTGACCTTTTTTAAAGTGTTATGTTGAACAATAAATGGCTAAGATGTTAACCTTGTTTTGGTGGATGGAATTTCTTTTCAGCTTGTCTGTGTATAATACAGTATTTTTGGTAACACTTTACTTGACACTTAGTGTTACGACACCGTCACAGCCATGTCATAACAGCTGACAACGTGTCATGTGCTCATGACACGATATGACCTTTTGACGTATTGTTATTTCTATGGCTGGTTATGACTCCATAAGTGTCAACAAACAACCTAACAGACAAGGCAAAACATTCCATTCTATTCCATCATAACCTACATGTCAACAGTAATTTTTATGTTGTATAATATTTTCTGATTATTGACCTTTTATTTAATGATAATTGTAATTGCTCACACATTGTCAGACATGCACCTACCCCAATGCTCCGTTGCTGATTGGGATGATTTCAGGAGCAGGACAAGAGCCCCTCTTTTTGACTAATGACTGAAATAAGGGCATGTTCATGATAGGCCTGTCTGTCTTATACGATTATGATGTTCATAGTGTGTCTTTTTTTATTAGTCAAAGTGATGTGGCACAGGAAGGTCCCAATGCTTCATGACAGTGTCCTAAAGTGTGTTTTCTGGAAGTTATTAAGAATATGATTTCACAACAAAACATTACTACAGAATTCACAATTGATTTAAGAAACTTTAAAACACAAAGGAAAGGTGGGTTTTGACAACGTGTCCATAATCAGCCATAAAATAAAGTGCTCATGTAAATATAGGGGTCGTGACAGTGTTATGACATGACTGTTATGACACTAGGTGTCAAGTAGTGTTACCATATTGTTTTCTCCAAACTAATCTGTCATTTAGCTTGATCTGTGATAGATACAGCACATATTTAGATATTCCATGCCTCTATTTCATGTTTTGCTCTGTTGTGTTTGACACCCCTCAATTACCCTGTAAACATGGTATAACATCATTTATTAACCTAGCCATCATTGTAAAATACTCTAATAACCCACAATTCCACGATTTCCTGGTAGAGCAGATCCATGCATGAGAAGGACATGTTTTATGGGGAGCCATGTTGCTTGCATGACAATATTCTATTACTGGAGCATTTTCTATTATATCCTGCAAGCTATCCCTTCCTTTGTCTTGATGGGCCGTTGATTACCACAGAGGAGAATAATGCATTTAGGAAAAACAGAGCACACAATAGTCCCAAATCACAAGAGTATACAGAAGAGAAGGACCATGACCATCCACGGACAAAGGCCTGCCTGGCCTGAGCAGAGACATCAATCAAACCAAGCAATACAAAACTTGAAGGCCATGTGAAAATACTGTTCAAATCGAGAAAATGTTGAAAGAAGTGCTTGCCTGAGAGCTACTTCAGAATATTTGATGTCTTCAGCCTTAAAACAGAAAGCGGATTCCTCCCACTGGGCACACGGCCTTGTCTCATAGATAAAAAGCCACAAGTTGAATTTCCAATGTGGTTTCACTATGCGCACAACCAAATCCCAATAGAAAAACAAAGTCACATTTTTGGTTTAGTTGTCACCCAAATGTATCTCATTGAGCTTTCAACCATTTAAAAGCACAGCAAAGTTCAAATGGGAATAAAATGTCAGATATTTAGAATAATGTGTTATCACTGTGCTGTGTTATCATCTAATAGCAGAACCAAGTGACCTGGATTGCAGTTGTGATTACTTTAAAAGTACATGGTGCAAATGATCAATGCCGTTCGAGATTCTGCACCTCTGCTAGAGTGAGTAAAACGGTCAGAGTGAGGTGTTCACTCATTTGTGTCTTGAAGTAGCTAGCAAGCTAGCCAACTTTAGCCAGTTAGCTTGAGTGCTTGACTGCCGTTCAGAGCGTCAGTCTGCGCTCTGAACGCTCAGAGAGAGCGAAACGCTGTACGTTTACGAACGGACAATCTGTCAACGCTCTGAATTTGCGAACGCCCAGAGCGCACTCTGGCAGTCCAGTTTGAATTTATGAACACATCCTATAAATCAGTGGCACAGATGGAACTCTCCAAGCAGAAGATGCAACTCCTTCAAATGTTTATATTTGGTTGCGTTGACAACCAAACACAATTCAATATCACTAAATATCATGACATTTGAAATCAACCAGAGCTTAAAACCCTAGGCCTATTGTAGTGTCTCTATTATTGAATTCTGGGTTGAATTGAAACAATAGCTGTCGATGTCTTTGCACGTGCTATATAGGCCTGAGTGATAAACTATGGTCACATTTAATTTGCTCTGTTAAACCTACCATTTGAAATGACTTTGATAGCAACCGTGGATCTATTTCGTTTTTAAGTGGAGATCTCTCAATCATTCTCACGATAGCACATTGGTAATAGTCAGTGGCAAATATCATAGGTGGGCTTGGTAAAAACCCCGGATGGGAGACTAAATGAAAGCTATAGATAGATCAATTTCTCCAGTAGGAGTTGCTGCCTAACCTATTTAAATTTGGGGGGATAGTGGACATAACGTTGAAGATCTGCCGTCGTTTCAAAGGTACAAATTCAACATATTTTATACAAGGTTTGTCTATGTTGAAATTTGGTTTCCATGATGACATAATCCTGTGGTTGAAATTTCACCCTCAAAACAACAGTTGATGACTTTTTTCAAATCCAATCTATTTTCCACTTAGATTCCACCTCACAATACGTTGACACAATACATTGACCAAATATGTTGATTCAACCAGTTTGTGCCCAGTGGGGCTCACTCTAACCCTGTCTATATCTGCAGTAATGTAGTGATACTTTTCAGCCCTGTATCTCTGACACATTTGACAGGAGGAATACTACCTTAATGCATTACTGTACTCGCTCAGTCTGCACTCCACGCTTCAGCACAATGAACTTTTGACTGGCATTGAAAACATTGGGCTATATTTCACCGTTGCACCAGCTGCGATACGGGTTTCTACTGGGGAGTCCTTTGTGATCATCTCCCTGTCAATCGAATCCTCAAAGGTGAAACAAACACAGCTCCCCACATGGGTCACGTCAGATTTACCTGGCTACCCCTCCACATCGCTCCGGCCAACTGATGTTTCTTTTCCACGATGAGTCTGGATTTTCCTCCCTCCCCGACGATTTCTAGAATGAGAACCCATTCTGACAGTTCTGATTGGTCCCAGAAACAGATGGGTTGAGCCAGAGCCAGCCTACATGATGACGTTGTCATCTTTGATACTCTGATTGGTTAGATTTGTTAAGAGACGATCCAACCGCTGATGAATTTGTTTTGTACAACGCATCTTATTTTGAGGTCATGCGAACGACTTCTAGGATGGAAGTTTCAGACAATGTATGTAGCAGTCAATAGAGCAGCGGAATTAAATTCAGGGTGAGTCGTCAGGCAAGCGTCAGATAAGACTGGTGGGTGAGGTGACACCATAGAGATGGATAGAGATCTTTACTTGGAAAAAAACTATTTTTGCATAGACAGTGCAATTGAGGGTTTCCACCATTCAACTGGGTGGTACTTCGGATGGGTTAAGGAAGGATGGAGATGGCCTCAATGACACTGCCCGTGCTCTCAAAGACACCATAATGGGACAAATACAAAGATGAGTCGTCTAACTAAGTCTATGGGTGACACTGATCCAATGTCACATCCTCTCTGTCTTCTATCTCCTGAATGGCATTGTATCACCTGACCATTAGATGGAGACACACTCCTCTGGAGAGCCTTGTTGAAATCTCTTTCTTGCTCTTTCTCTCTCTCTCTCTCTCTCTCTCTCTCTCACACTCTCTCACTCTCTCTCCTTTTCACACATGAGCCAGCAGCCACGTCTCCCTGATTTGATCGAAATGCTCTTTTAGGTTTTACAACGTTGAAGTGGCACACACCTGGCCTGGGGATGGACCCTCTCAAACAGCATGTGTCCACGAGTACTATTGAAAAGGCCCGATACTGATTCTGCGTTGACTCCCCGCTCTCACCACGGCCCCTTGCACTTTGCAATTACTGTAGCCCAGCTGTAACGCTCCCCAGGGGCACCCGAGATCCAGGGGTCTCCTCCCTGCCTTGTCATATCTAGGGCCCCTGCCGGAAAAGCGGGCGGGGGAGCAGAGGTCAGACACTAGCAGGAGTAAAGTGGAAAGATTATGTGTTGGATGGAGCAGGCTATGGGTCCCTAGATCTCTGCGGCTCAGTGTTAATCCTGGATCGCTGTATCCGGAATCTCATCAATAATCGAGCTAGGCTTAGCATGATGAAGTGTAATTTACTTCAGCTATCTGCAGCTAGTGAGTATTCTCTGATCAGAAGTGTCTATGCTGTGTTGTGGTGATGGCAGAGGATTCAAGACGGACGTCTTGCTAAGGGATTTGTAGCACAGTTGGAAGTGAGGATGGCCTCATTCCTTCGCTATATTAGGGAAACAGTCAGATACTCTGAGGATGTGTCAGAATGCTGGAAGAGAGAGACTTGTCTTCCTGTAATCTGAGTGATGTCAACAGAACCATTCTCTCTTCCAGAGCTGTCATTACATCAGCGACAACACACTGCATAACCCAGCATGTGTTAAAACTAGCACTCGAGTTTTATGTGAATATTTTTTAGCTTAGGAAGGAGATGCTTCATTGGTGTGGTGTACTAGTCATATGTAAAGCAGATATTATCGGTTTCAACCCAAGACTATTATCAATGTGTCTCCTTTAATTCCACCAAATAAAGTTGTCAGGTGTATTTTGAAATCTTTAATAATGCTAGTCGACTAATTTATCCCTTTCCCCTCAGGGTTTATAATGTCAAAATACCAGAAGGCACATTTTTAAATTCAAAATTAACTGCGTTCTGGGTAAAATCAGTATGTTTGGGTTCATCCAACATCGAACAGCTCGGATCTGGAATTCCATCTCTGCAGCGATAATGTAGGTTATTTTGCAATTCTTTACATGTCTTTTTAATGTAGGCCTTTCCGCTTTCATCTTTTGTCCTCTTTTTAATGACTTTATCAAATTAAAAGCACATGATGCTCCCCTTAACTCCTTGTCCTAATACTCCACCACGCTCATTTCACAAAAAAACAGTGCGGTGAGGTGGAATAGAGGGAGGGAAGAGGGGGAACATCTGTGGCGCAGCGCTAATTATTGGGAAATATCGGATAGAATGGGGTTTGGAATGGATGGCCCTCAGATCCTCTTCCAAGCGCCTGTGCCCGTGGTGGTGTCGCTCTTTTCATCTCCTCCCGCTCTGTTGTTTTACAGAGCCGTGGAGCCGGGCCAAGCACGCCTTTCTGATGTTTATTAAGGAGAAAGAAGAAACTGTCATGTCACGCTTGACAAAAGATGGCCGCCAAGCTCTTTAGAACTACCCGTCCCTTTAAGAGTTGGTGGTGAGAGCATAACATATTTAATGTCCCCCATGCACAAAAAAGAAAGAAAACAAAAACGTTTTCATTTTTCTGACCTTTGAGGGAAAGCGGTGGGGAGTGTATAACTCCAGCTTGCCTGTTATTCTTTCCGAAGGTTTTCATTTGATTTGTGTTGGGAAATATGCCGAGTATGTAAGACAGTAATAATGATGGATTTACTTAATAGGGAACCAGTTCATTTTTGGTTTATCCTCATCCTATATCGCAGATATTTTATCTCCCTATGCCAGGACAGCCTGAGATCCTCTGGCTGGGCACTGTTTGCCAATCCAAAGTGTAGGTTGAAAACAAAAGGAGACCGGGCATTTGCCATTAGGGCCCCTAGACTTTGGAATGATCTGCCAGATGAGATCAGGCTTGCAGATTCAGTGCCTCATTTTAAATCCCTGCTGAACACACTTTAAAAATATATACTATTAATGTATGATTTCAATGTATAATTAGATATCTTTTTTTTCATTCTCCATCCTCCTGTCTTTGTTTATTTGTTTATATTTTAATTGTATTGTTTTATGATGTGAATCACCTTGTTACCTGTAGGGGAGGGTGTGGTAAGTTGTTCCAAATGGGTAAGTTGAAATGTATCGTTTGACCATTGGTCATCATTTCATGGTGTCTGTGAAGGAAGAAATCCCATGGAAAAAGTGGTAAGCAAGTTAGGTCCCAAAAACATATTTTCACCAAGTCAAATGAATTTATTGTGTTAGAGGTTTCATGATGCTTGTATCTAAACCAAAGTAGTTAACTTTAACATTATTCTAAACAGTGGTGGAAAAAGTACCCAATTGTCATACTTGAGTAAAAGTAAAGTTACCTTAATAGAAAATGACTTAAGTGAAAGTCACCCAGTAAAATACTAGTTGGGTAAAAGTCTAAAAGTATTTGGTTATAAACATACTTCTCAAAAGTAAATGTAATTTCTAAAATATACATAAGTATCAAAATTGAAAGTAAAAGTATAAATCATTTAACATTCCTTATATTAAGCAAACCAGACGGCACAAAAAAAAATTTGAATTGAATTTTTTTTTTTTTAATACACTGCATTCGGAAGGTATTCAGACCCCTAGATTTTTTTCACATTTTGTTACATTACAGCCTTATTCTAAAATGTATTCAATTATATATTTTCCTCATCAGTCTACACACAATACCCCATAATGACAAAGATAAACAGTTTTTTATCAATTTTAGCAAATGTATTAAAATGTAAAACTAAAATTCTTTATTTACATAAGTATTCAGACCCTTTGCTATGACACTCGAAATTGAGCTCAGGTGCATACTGTTTCCATTGATCATCCTTGAGATGTTTCTACAACTCGATTGGAGTCCACCTGTGGTAAATTCAATTGATTGGATATGATTTAGAAAGGCACACACCTGTCTATATAAGGTCCCACAGTTGACAGTGCATGTCAGAGCAAAACCAAGCCATGAGGTCAAAGAAATTGTCCGTAGAGCTCCGAGACAGGATTGTGTTGAGGCACAGATCTGGAGAAGGGTTCAAAAAATGCATGCAGCATTGAAGGTCCCCAAGAACACAGTGGCCTCCATCATTGTTAAATGGAAGAAGTTTGGAACCACCAAGACTCTTCCTAGAGCTGGCCGCCCAGGCAAACTGAGCAATCGGGGGAGAAGGGCCTTGGTAAGGTAGGTGACCAAGAACCCGATGGTCACTCTGGAAGAGCTCCAGAGTTCCTCTGTGGAGATGGGAGAACCTTCCAGAAGGACAACCATCTCTGCAGCACTCCACCAATCAGGCCTTTATGGTAGAGTGGCCCGACGGAAGCCACTCCTCATTAAAAGGCACATGACAGCCCGCTTGGAGTGTGCCAAAAGGCACCTAAAGACTCTCAGACCAAGATTCTCTGGTCTGATGAAGCCAAGATTGAACTCTTTGGCCTGAATGGCAGGCGTCACGTCTGGTGGAAACCTGGCACCATCCCTACGGTGAAGCATAGTGGCGACAGCATCATGCTGTGGGGATGTTTTTCAGCAGCAGGGATTGGAAGACTAGTCAGGATCAAGAGAAAGATGAAGGGAGCAAAGTACAGAGAGATCCTTGATGAAAACCTGCTCCAGAGCACTCAGGACCTCAGACTGGGGCAAAGGTTCACCTTCCAACAGGACAACGACCCTAAGCACACAGCCAAGACAACGCAGGAGTGGCTTAGGGACAAGTCTCTGAATGTCATTGAGTGGCCCAGCCAGAGCCCGGACTTGAACCCGATCTAACATCTCTGGAGAGACCTGAAAATAGCTGTGCATCAACGCTCCCCATCCAACCTGACAGAGCTTAAAAGGATCTGCAGATAAATGGGAGAAATTCCCCAAGTACAGGTTTGCCAAGCTTGTAGCGCCATTCCCAAGAAGACTTGGACCTTACGATGCTGTAATCGCTACCAAAGGTGCTTCAACAAAGTACTGAATTTTGTATTTTTTATCAATTTGCAAAAAGTTCTAAAAACCTGATTTTGCTTTGACATTATGGTGCGTTGTGTGTAGATTGATGGGGGGGGTGGACTATTTAATCCATTTTGGAAAAAGGCTGTAACATAACAAAATGTTATGCCAGGGGCACACTTCAACACTCAGACATAATTTACAAACGAAGCATGTGTTTAGTGAGGCCGCCAGATCAGAGGCAGTAGGATGACCAGGGATGTTCTCTTGATAAGTGTGTGCATTAGACCATTTTCCTGTCCTGCTTAGCATTCCAAATGTAACGAGTACTTTTGGGTGTCAGGGAAAATGTATGGAGTAAATAGTACATTATTTGCCTGAGGACTGTAGTGAAGTAAACGTTTTCAAAAATATAAATAGTAAAGTACAGATACCCCAAAAAGTATTTAAGTAGTACTTTTAAGTATTTTTACTTAAGTACTTTACACTCAATCAATCAATCACATTTTTACATCAGCAGGTTTCACAAAGTGCGATACATAAACCCAGCCTAAAACCCCAAATAGCAAGCAATGCAGATGTAGAGGCACGGTGGCTAAGAAAAACTCGCTAGAAGGGCAGGAGCCCAGGAAGAAACCTAGAGAGGAACCAGGCTCTGAGGGGTGGCCAGTCCTCTTCTGGCTGTGCCGGGTGGAGATTATCAGAGTACTTGGCCATTTAAGGCCAGATTGTTCTTCAAGATGTTCAAATGTTCATAGATGACCAGCAGAGTCAAATGATAATCACAGTGGTTGTAGAGGGTGCAACAGGTCAGTACCTCAGGAGTAAATGTCAGTTGGCTTTTCGTCGCCGAGCATTCAGAGGTCGAGACAGCAGTTGCGGTAGAGAGAGAGTCCAGAACAGCAGGTCCGGGACAAGGTAGCACTTCTGGTGAACAGGTCAGGTTCCCAAGCTGCAGTCAGTTGAACAGTTGAAACTGGAGCAGCAGCACGACCAGGTGGACTGGGGACAGGGAGGAGTCATCAGGCCAAGTAGTCCTGAGGCATGGCATGATCCTAGGGCTCAGGGAGGGAGGGAAGGAGGGAGGGAGAATTAGAGGGAGCATACTTAGATTCACACAAGGACACCAGATAAGACAGACTGACCCTAGCCTCCCTAGAATAGATACTGGAGACTGTCGGGTGGTCTCTGTAAACTTCAATATGATGTCCTAAACCTAGCATGAAAGTGCATTCTTGTACTGTAGGTGTAATGCAAGGTATTATCGCTGGGATATGAGGTAACAGCAGGGCCTGGACTTTGTTAAAATTGTTTAATAAAGTACAAAGTGTTTGTTAGGTGTTAAGCATACAATTATTAAAAGACGAACAAGTGATTGTGTTGAATTGTGTTCGGGAGAAAAAAAATTGACATGATTTTAAAAAGGTAGTGGTAATATTTCATTCAGTACAGCTGAAGGTGTACAGTAGGTGGCTTAACTTACCCTATCCAGTGGCTCCAGTTACCCCATACCAGCGGTAAGTTGTGCCACTTTTTCTGGACTATGTTTCAAAACTGTAATGTTTACTTCAATTCTGATTATTTCCAGGGATACACAACACCCTGAAATATATGTTGATATCTTTATTAGAAAGAAAACTATATTTCCCTTGACTGAGTGATGTTGAATGTCAAAACAAAATTCTCAACTTACCCCACTCTCCCCAATTGAAAAGCATTATTATTATTAATATTGCGGCATATGAAACATAATGTGGTCAAATTATCCACAGGCCTAACATCGGCATGAAACGCTTGCTAAGGTATAGTAATAACAAGTCATAACAGAGGAAACTGGGGTAATATTGTTGACGCTCCACATAAGGCTTATGTGTCCTCCTGCCAAGGTTAGCCTTAAACAGCATGTGTTTGGATATCAATTGTGCAACGTGATATTGAGTACTACTTACTTTCATTTACTCTGGATGGCTTTGTGTGACTGTGTACCACCCACATAACATAACCTGGATTCAAATGTACTGTAGCTTGACAGGAACATTTTTGTTAGCGCCATACACAGTACATCTGAAAGAAAATGACCAAATATACTTCAGGGTATATAAAAGAAATATGGCCTGTATTTGCACTCTATTATTGACACTTGCTGTGGAAACAGACTACCCAGAACTACATGGCAACAGGCAAAATTCTTGCAAGAAACACAGTATCAATATTCATAGCATGAACAAGGAGACGTTTTCTTTTTATACATGTACTATTTTACCATGACCATATCGACCTTATCAATCTCTATTATCACATAGCCAACCCCATGAAAGCCCACATTACTGAATGAAAACACCCAATGGCGGAGGTAAACACAGGGTTATACCATCTAACTTAGGAATTTAGGCTTAATCTGTTTCTATCCGCTACAGGTTTGTTTTCACGCTACTGTTAGCAATGGATAGGCAGCATTCGAGTCTGGGGCTGGGTAGTGTTTTCTGGAAGCTAGCAGGCTGGGTGGCCAAAGGGAATGGCTACTTATCTGCGACGCTCAACAGCTACCTTTATGAGACAATCTGTGGCATGACCCCCTTATTTCTGCTGATAATTGGTCTTTATTGCATTAGATGCCCAGAGCTGGAGATTATGTTCACGTTTCGTACGTCGTTTTATTAGTCCTGAACGGCTCTAAGAATAAGAATGTTTTTACACCCCGTGTGTGGATGTAAATTCTTGTCTGTTCAGCAGCTGAAGGTTGTTTATACTTTCATGGCTAATTAGAACACCTCACTCGGTATTCTGGGAGATTATCACACTCCATTGGAATGAACCCTTTCTCTGGGTTCTCATTCATCAATATGTATCAAGCTTCCGGAAGTTTAGATTTGGGTGGGCCACGCTGCTAGTACTTATATTTTCTCAAGTTGGGTTTGGGCGTATACCATGTTTCCTGACAGGTTGACGCGGGCAAGGAATATCGAAAGCTTTAAAAAACACAGTCATGGAATATTTGGTAGGATAAGAAATACTTAGGATATACCACTACATCATACATTGGACAGGTTCCATATCAAAATGCCCTGGATCGTGTTAGTGTAGAGGGCCAAATTCAGGATCTCTGTTCATGTATGTGGTGTGAGTGTGACCTCCACAGCCATACCACTATATGGACACACACACAGAGAGCGAGAGAGGGATCCATTAACAAACCATATGGCCACAATCCCACAAGCAGACCTCTCCTCCTGGCCCAATTGGCCTTCACATGCAGGCAGCCCCGTTGGAGCTTCCCCATTCTAAGAGGTTAAATAAACACTGTGCACATACTTTATGGCCAATGTATAATACAGTCTTGTAAACCTACAAGGTTTCCAATCTAATGAATAGCATCGACAGTGAACATCAAATGGCAAACGTAGGTCACAGAGAAGACTGACAATGCCAAACCAATTAAGAGGTCATTTTAAGGTATGGGAAACAATGCTCTGTTGAATCTCAGTTGGCAATCCTGGCCCCCATTTGATAAAAGCATTTCAAAAGTAGCAATCTGGATTATAACAAAGTGGAGCAGTGACCAAAGACAATCAGGAGAAACATGCCGGCCTCCGGAGAAAGAAATGGGGGGTGGACACAGTTGATATTGGACGTTTTTTGCGAAAAGGACAATAACGTTTGGTTTTCATAACCACTAATGTTGTGTGCAAAAACCCCTGCTCTCCTCCAAAATATCCCATCAGAGATTTCTTCTCCTGGCGTCAGCCATGTGTATTTGGTGAGAGGTCAGTCAAGGAGAGGAGAAAGAAGCTAGAATTCTGTTCCCTTGCCTCGTAATCTACCGCTATGTTAGAGCTTCTTGTAAAACGCTCCAGAGAAAGCCTTCACATTGGCAGTGAATAATTTGATTTGTAGGGTAACTACTTTAGCAGCTAAGAATAGCACCTGCGGCATGCTGGGTAGCGCAACTGGTTAGCACATGGTTCAGGCTCCCCAGTCAAGCCGCAGTCGAGGTTCCCACAGTTCCCACCACATGGCTCATGCCTGCTTTGGTGTACGGAGCAGATTTAGATGAAGGCTCAGTTTGGAAAGCATTGGAACAAGACATAAAGGATGTTATGTGCTCCTGCTAGTGTCTACTTAGCCTTGTTTGCCAGGGCATAGAATGAGACTACCGTCTACCTACGAGAATATGCAGCATTAGGTTTAGGCCTAGTAGAGGATAGAGAGATACACACGTGTGTGTGTGTGTGTGTGTGTGTCTGTGTGTGTGTGTGTGTGTGTGTGTGTGTGTGTGTGTGTGTGTGTGTGTGTGTGTGTGTGTGTGTGTGTGTGTGTGTGTGTGTGTGTGTGTGTGTGTGTGTGTGTGTGTGTGTGTGTGTGTGTGTGTGTGTGTGTGTGTGTGTGTGTGCTTGCTTGCTTGCTACGGTGTGCCGAATCAGAGCAGGTGGTCTGTCCAGTTGAAGTGTTCTACAGTCTAATGCTTGTAGATAGAAACTGTCTTTGAACCTGTTGGTATCAGACCTCATGCTCCGATACAAACTGCCCAACAGTAAGGGAGTGAACACTTCGTGGCTAGGGTGTGTGGGCACCTTGATGATGCTGCAGGCCTTCCTCAGGCACCATTTTGAGTAGATGTCCTGGATGGATGGATGGATGGATGGGAGCACGGTCCCAGTGTTGTACTGGTCCATCTTCACCACCCACTGGAGGGCCTTGCAGTCATGGACGAAGCAATTCCCATACTAGGCCGTGAGTTTGACGTGGCGAGAGTCAATTGGGCACCTTGTTTTTCTTGGGCACTGGGATGATGGTGGTCTCCTTGAAGCAAGTGGGGACTACAGCCTGGGACAGGGACAGGATGAAGATGTCTGAAGACGCCCGACAGCTGGTCAGCACACACTCTGAGGACGCAGCCAGGGATGCCATCTGGGCCAGCGGCTTTCGAGAGTTTTCCTCACGTAAGCCTAGGAAAGCGAAAGCATCTGGTCGCCAAGAGCAGCTAGAGTCTTCCTGGATGGTTTGGTATTGTCTGCCTCAAATTGAGCATAGATTTGTATTTATTTATTTCACCTTTATTTTACCAGGTACGCAAGTTGAGAACAAGCTCTCATTTACAATTGCGACCTGGCCAAGATAAAGCAAAGCAGTTCGACACATACAACACAGAGTTACACATGGAGTAAAACAAACATACAGTCAATAATACAGTAGAAAAAGAAGTCTATATACAATGTGAACAAATGAGGTGAGATAAGGGAGGTAAAGGCAAAAGGCCATGGTGGCGAGGTAAATACAATATAGCAAGTAAAACACTGGAATGGTAGATTTGAGGTGGAAGAATGTGCAAAGTAGAAATAGAAATAATGGGGTGCAAAGGAGCAAAATAAATGGATAAATAAATACAGTAGGGGAAGAGGTAGTTGTTTGGGCTAAATTATAGATGGGCTACGTACAGGTGCAGTAATCTGTGAGCTGCTTAAAGCTAGTGAGGGAGATAAGTGTTTCCAGTTTCAGAGATTTTTGTATTTCGTTCCAGTCATTGGCAGCAGAGAACTGGAAGGAGAGGCGGCCAAAGGAGGAATTGGCTTTGGGGGTAACCAGAGAGATATACCTGCTGGAGCGCGTGCTACAGGTAGGTGCTGCTATGGTGACCAGCGAGCTGAGATAAGGGGGGACTTTACCTAGCAGGGTCTTGTAGATGACCTGGAGCCAGTGGGTTTGGCGACGAGTATGAAGCGAGGGCCAGCCAACGAGAGCGTACAGGTCGCAGTGGTGGGTAGTATATGGGGCTTTGGTGACAAAACGGATGTGTTAAGCTCGTCTGGGAGGGAGGCTTCGGTGGGCACCAAAACAGCTGGATTTGCCTTGTAGTCCTTGATAGTCTGTGGTCCTTGCCACATGCGTCATGCGTCGCGAGTAAATGGGAGATGGGTGGTGTAAAGCTCAACAATTCCAGTCCTGTCATGACAAATGGTTGAAATTCTAGCTTCACCGTTGAAATAGCAGAGGATTTTCACACAGTTAGTTTAGCTTCAGCTATAGAGGTAGAGTGAAAATGTATATCATAAAGCCTTTCCTAGATAGAAAATGTCCTGTGTTCTGTTTTGTGGAGAGTGCAACATTATACTGTATGTTGATCAGTCTTTTTCATTGTGTGACAATGTGCAGAAGCGGTTTAGAATTCATTGTGTTTATATGAATGAATGATAAATCAAGTGCCTGGACTGTTTGAAAGCAAAGCAAAGCATTCCTGCCCTGTAAAATATACACTGTGATACAGTGCAGAACACCTGCCAATAATGCATTGCTTTTAAACGTGCAGGGATTGATAACCTTTCCCCAAGTAGCTTAGCTAATACACATTGTTAAATGTTTCCATGTATCCAATATCTCCTCTCCAAAGCAACTGAATGTAAAAAATATATATATTTTATCTTTATTTAACTAGGCAAGTGAGTTAAGAACAAATTCTTATTTTCAATGACGGCCTATACCGGCCAAACCCGGACGACGCTGAGCCAATTGCACGCCGCCCTATGGGACTCCTAATTACAGCTGGTTGTGATACAGCCTGGATTCGAACCAGGGTGTCTGTAGTGACGCCTCTAGCACTGAGACAGATTCCTACAATATCTCTTACAATTTGTGGTTATCAGGGTCCCTCCATTAAATTGAGTAGATTTAGTAGACTCTTCTTGTCTTTTGAGTTGCTTGGACACTCCAGTTCTCAAGTACAGTCCTATGCAGTTGTCATATTATGTGAACAGAGGGACATGAATGCATGGTGATACAGTATACAGTATATTGTTCCATCAACATGTTTGCCTGCATTTTATGTCCTTTACATTTGGCACTCTATATGACCCTCTCTACAAATGAAACTATTAAGATAGATATCACGCCAGCAGGGTGTATTTAGGGGAAGATGCCAGATATGAGAGGTTTTGTTGATACTCTGCAGAACTACAGAGGACACATTGTTGACTGACTTAAACAATGACGAAAAATGTAAACAATTAAGAATTTGGGCAAAATGAATTGCAAAACAGACATTTACGATTCCACGCAACATTTACAACCATTTCACACACATCTGAAATAAACATATTTTTCAAACATGTGTGGTCAAGTAGTTAGCATCTTGAATCACTGTTTCCCAACACCCAGTCCTCCAGTTCTGGCTGCTGCAACCTGGTTTCAGAGCATTTCATATTAATCTGTATCCAAATCCGAGACACTTCATTTAGTATGATGTGTTACGTTTCATATGGTATGCATTAATTTGTGGATGTCCATCACCCATTTCGTGTGGTATGTTACGAATGACAATTCATATTATATGTTGCGAATTTGCAAACGTACTATATGTTACGAATTTTAGCTAGGTGGCTAATGTTAGCTAGCTGGCTAACGTTAGCTAAGTTAGGGGTTAAGGTTAGGGTTAAGTTTAGGAGTTAAGTTAAAGGGTTAAAGTTAGGGTTAGCTAAAAGGGTTAAGGTTAGGGTTAGAGGAAGGATTGAGTAACATGCTAAGTAGTTGAAAAGTTGATAATTAGCTAAAATGCTAAAGTTGTCTGTGATGAGATTCGAACTCGCAACCTTATACGTCCACCCCGACCAACCACCCTACTTTTGTTTTTTTGCCTTAAGTAACCTTCTGTCTTATGTAACCATACCAAACATAGCATACTAATTTGAGTGTCCTGGATTTACATTTACTATGTTATGTCTAGTCTATGAGACCAGGTTGAGTCCTGGGCAGCTAAATGTTTTGTTTATGTGGCTCAGACATTCTCCTATAAAATATCCACCCATCCTTTCTCGCTGCTGGCGGCCCACAATCTGGAGAGCATCTGATTGTTATTCAGGTCCTCGGCTGCTATCGATAAAGCAGTAAAAAAAGCACTGGAGCCCGGGTGTTCTATTCAGAAAGCCAGAGAGATCTAAATGAGGACTGTGAGCGGCAGGGACGGAGGCAAGGTAGTAATCAGAGTTGGCTCTGGGGTGAACACGGGACCGTTCTTCACCAGCGTGACGACAGAAGGGAAGACATGGAGACACATGGACAGAGTCTTAGGGAGAGCGGTGTCCAGTCCACTAAATCACTGTGCCAAAGCTAGAAGTTCATCAACAAAGATAACAATCTCTCTTTTTGACAGGTTTTAGGCTGTTTGTTTGTTGTGGCCCCTGAAAGGAGCATTTCAGCTATAATGAATCATCTTGATCGTTATTGGCATGGTTTTGAAGCCGGTTGGATGGCTCCCTTTATTGCAACCCTGATGTAGGGTTTCAATAGGCTTGAAGCTAGAAGAAAACCATCAAACATCTCATTATGACCATAGCTCAGTTCCCAAAATGAGTAAGCCTCTCTTACAACAATGTGTCATGAACAGTACTATTTTACCAGAATGTGTGTAAAAGTATAATTTTTCATGCAACACACCCTGGTTGGCCTGTCTGTGCATGTCTGCTGTGTTCTTAAAAGGACTCCCAATAGGAGAACATTTCAGTTTGATCAGAGGGCAGTCCTAATCCTATCTGCTTCCTCTGAACAGTTTATTTGTTTATTGTCCCTCAAGAGGGCAGTATTTGTACAATTGAGCCTCCATGCATCCATTATTCTGGCTTAGGAGTTTAGTACAACCGCCACATATAGTATAACCCAAGAATTAAAGCAATTTTAGTACTTTCGAAAGTCTAGCAACTTTGCCACCAGGCATGCCAGCTAAGATAGTAAGACAAACTACACTAACTTGATTGATAGCCTGAAATGGCTTGGTAGTGAGTTATGAGGTTGGGAGATTGGGAACCGATCTAGCTGGCTAGCTAAAGCCAACTTAACAAAAATTGCCAGGTGGCTAGTATTATAACCTGGTTATAACCATGTACTTTTGGTCATGTAATGTAGCTTGATCAAATTAATTTACAAGCTGCCTATCACCGGCAGCTAACATCCAATCAAATGCTGTGTGTGTTTCACTCTCTCCTCTTCAACAGATGATACTGTCTGCAAGCATTAGAGCATATCTTTGCTCCATGGTGCATCTTGGAAAGAACCATTTACTTGGGAGAATAGGGGGTTACTCTTTGCCTGGTCCAGGTAGTGTGCCCCCTCTGCAAAATACCACAGACAGATACATTTTTTATATATATAAATCATTATGATAAAACGTGTTCTTAAAAATGAAGTTAAGTAATTCATTTAACATCTGAAAAATGTATTAAGAAAAATAAAAAATAAATACAGGCTATATATTATTTATTTTTAATTACATAAACAAACAAAATATCAGGCAGCAGGTGCCCTTGTGCCCCATATGGGCATGACACCTCTGCAAATCCAAAGGCTGTGATTTTCAAGGATGCCAAGAATTTTCTGGGTCCATCTTTTCCATCCTAATTATCTTATTGAAACCAGGATGGGACTCCACGTGTCATTCTCAGTGAATAAAAAAAATAGTGATAATGAGTTAATGAGATTGTTTGATGATGAATGGTGTTACATTTTTATAGATACTTTTTCGGCTGCAATAAATGTTTGAAGTTAGTCAATAGCCAAGTTAGTCAATAGTCTATTAATTCAAAAGCAGATACACGAGCATACAATAAAATAAATACTATAAAACAAGCAAGTAATATTGTAAATAGACTGTTGCGACCTGTCAACGTGTACGAATTTCACAATTTTGCATATTTTTTTACAACACAAAATTGCGCCAGCTATCAAACACATTGTCTATGATGGAGGGGGAACCAGCCTCGCCATAAAACATCACTCAATGGTCATCGAGACTGCGCCCTGCATCACTCCAAACAATACCACATCAAAACAACTGGAATATTTTAGAGACACGTACATATTGCATGAATCACGAAGGGAAAATGAGGCAATACAGGAACTAGATGCGCTGTCTCCCTCAAACCAACCAACCCAAAACCCGCACGCACCTCTCTTGGCGCGCGCACATGCACCTCTCCAGTTTCAATGAATTTGGCGGGGGCAGGACCCCTCCCACTTCGTGTAAGCACTCAATTGTCAGTTTTGACGAACGCCGAGGTACTTAAATAGCGTCAAGGTTTCTTGTATGGGAGGAATTGGTCAACTTGTCACAGAGCGCATGTTACCCATAGTTTTTTCCAGCTCCGCAAATCGATAAGCATGCAGGTGTCTCTCGCGCTCCTTGTCTCCAGCACGGTGCTGCTGCTGCTACAGGGATGTTGTACCTTCGTGCAAGGATGGAGGGTGCTAAAAAACGATGCTACAGAGATCGTACCAGAATATACTGAAGACATACAGCCTCCCGGGGAACCAATACTGCAAGCTTCTAATAATAACAATAATACAATGAATCGACCAAAACACGGGGGAAGGAGATCATCAGCAAACACAGCCTCCTATAGTGAGTATACATTTTTACGTTGTCTGGTAGCCTACATAGCTAGAAGGAATAGAGGATGTCCATATTCAAGGCGCATTATGAATAGTTGTAATAATTAATTGCTTTACTTGTGAAACACTCGTAGCCTACAATGTGAGATTGGTATAGAGAAACGATGTCTCTGTATGGATAATCTTTCATCAATTTAATTGAATACGTTGGGATATTGTTTAATCAATCTAACAAATATTTCCTTCGAATTTACTCTAACACCGAGTTAGATTTATTCGTAGGATACTTATATCAAATCGAGGAGTTTGAAATAAACTGCGTGGAATAGTGTTAATATCTCATGGAGATCAATGCGCAATATGCTCTGGTGCATAATGTGCGAAATCACTTAGTGAAAAAATTGCGTTTTCAATTTGTGGTAAACGGTTTGACAATATCTAATAACCTGTAATGTTACGCATGTGAGATAGATAAGGCATTATTTCTCAAGCACTGAGCTTCTGGGCCGTCAGCACTGTTCAAAGACGCGAACTGCTCATTTCCCAGCATAGCGTCTCATCCTTTAGGCACGGGTTAATTCGTTTCTGTCAATGTGCAAGACCACACAAGACCTTTTAATCATAAAAAATGCGCACGGTATTGATTAAAATATCAATGTAGCCTATAGTCTCTGGAGAATAATGAAACATCACCTGTGTGGTTTATGTAGATCATTATGCAAAGAAACCCTCCAAAGACCACCCAGAATATACAATAATGTTTCATTTATGAAAGTGCCCGAGAAGTGCTACTTTCTGTATGTAGAATAGTTCATCGCAATATCATGAGTAATGCCTCAACCTTCAGTGGCTGTTTTAAATTGCAGCTTTCCCTGCTGATGCATTAGACTGGAACAGCTGTACTGTTCAATGGAGGAAGCCGGATTGCGGTTAGATGAATGCTATGCCAAGGCTGATAGGGCAATATGTCACAGACACATAATATGCCCGTGGTTTCATCCTCACACAATCTGAAGACCTGCACTTATGAGAGATCAGGGTTTTCACTCGATCCTTGGTGCTATTTCCCTCTTTTTTATACAACGAATTAGTTCAGGTCTCCCTATGCCATAACTATTTAATTGCAACATCATGTGTCCAAATAGAAAATCCAAGAGTTTCTGCTCTTAGGGGATTTCTTCAGGGTATTTGGAAATTGCAACACTGTGATAGAGAATGAGTCCCACCTGTGGCCAGTAAAGGTTATGCTGTAGTCATGCTGATTTTCACAGAGGAAATATCTCTGATTGCCTTGTCTCATGGATTCAAGATGCACAATGTCATTCTTTCCCAGTTTTCCCCTAATCTAATCATGTCACTTCAAATCTAAAAGAAGTTGTGCGAAGAGTAAAAATGACAAATGTTGTGATTAGGATATAAAATACTGTAATGATGGATGAGATACATTTAACATAATACTTGAAATCGATAAACAACAGATACATATGTAGGATATTAATTTGAGACCGTTTGCTACAGAGGGGAAATAAACCTGCACCAACATGAAATGTCATTTATTATATAGATTATAATTAATGGGCTTGATATATTTTTCGTAAGGGGAAGTCAAGTCAGAAATGTCAAAGTGGAAATTATAAACTTCAGAAAGGTTTTTAAACCTCAAATACACCATGCATATTACATTTCTTGCACCAGGGCGGTCAGATTAAGATCCTACACCTGTAGCTTCGTGGTGGGGTAGGAAGAACACACGTCTTTCTAAGTCTCCTCTTATACTGAGCAATATCCATCAACCGAGAGAGAGAAATAATCATCTATTGGGTCATATCATATGCGATAGGGGTCTTTCTCATAGGCCTATCTGCCTTCCTCTGGGAGTACCATATCTTCCCATGATTCTTCCCATGGTCCCCAGTGGAGTCATTGAGGCAGAGAGGGTGACCTCTGTCTGGCTCCCCTCCAGGACAGTCCATCCCTGGTCCCTGGGCCCAGCAGTCAGCACACTGGGAGAGACCTGAGAACAGGAGAGAGACCTTATGCTGTGGCCTGCCCGACCAGCCGAGCCACAAAATAACACCAGATCAGGTTCTCTGAGGGGAGGGAAAAGTCATCCTTCCATGAATCCTTTTTTATTGCCTTTTTTTTGCAAATGAGAAGCCACAGACGAAAACAGATGCATCTCAAGAGTGTATAATTTCTTAAACCGACACGTCCTCTGCCATTCTACACGCCACCTAGAAAAAAGAGGACAATAACTCATGCATAGGGCTGTTGAAAAGGCCATCGCCAACATATTGAATGACCAATTATGCACTGAATATGCTTTTTCAAGTCATTTGGTACATTTGTCTCATTTCCAATTGTCAAATGTTGTATTTAGGAATGACAACAAGCATTTAGAGAAAGTTTCCAATCTTCACATCCTTTTTCCGGAGGGCCTGTTTTGTGTATGCCAGCTTTTGTTTCCGATTTAAATCTCCATTATGTTTGATTGAGCTGTTTAATAGCATTCTGGTCTGGATTTACTATCAGCTGATTGCTGCCAGCTGGAATTCCACATCCAACCTCATTGTCAGGCAACAGTCATTATCAGATCATGCATCAACGTTAGTGTTCAGTTGCAACTTATTTTCCCCCCTTATACTGAGCCCTTAACCAAACATGGGGACAACATTGATTTTGAATTCGATTTGTATATCAACATTGCATTTATTTAATTACCATTCAAATGTGTTGTAAAAAGTGCACTCTGCGTTAAAGAAATTCTAAATGTTATGTTTATGAGTTTATGAGTTTAAGAGTTTATGAACATTTCCGATGAATTAAATAGAGACTCATATTCCATTTCCCAGCCCAACTCCACGCATGCAATCAAACCAAGTTCTTAGAATAAACAAATAACATTATACGCACGGTGGGAATCATACTTTTGACACTGACCCACACGTACTTTTGTCATTGACATATTCAGCACGTCTCACAGAGACACAGCTCTCAAGCTCTCTGCTCTTGAACAGTTAAATGGAACATTGTTTCCTCGAGTCGGTCCGACTTCAAAGTGTTCGGTTTGGAGGGATGCCACAGATTGTGTAACCTTGATATCCTCCTCTTCACCCCAGGTGCCTCGGAGCTGAGCTGCAGGGAGCTGCGCTCCACCCGTTACATCACTGACGGCTCCTGCCGCAGTGCCAAGCCCGTCAAGGAGCTGGTGTGCTCGGGTCAGTGCATGCCCACCCACCTCCTACCCAACTCCATCGTGCGCGGGAAATGGTGGCGGAGCAGCGCTTCCGACTACCGCTGCATCCCGGCCCACTCCCGAACCCAGCGGGTGCAGCTGCAGTGCCCCAACGGCAACAGCCGGACTTACAAAATCCGCGTGGTCACCTCCTGCAAGTGCAAGCGCTACAGCCGCCACCACAACCAGTCAGATGCCAAGGAGGCCTCCTCTTCGCCCGAGCCCCGGCGCAACAAGAAACGCACCCGGCTGCCCGGGAGTCAGAGCAAGAGCAACACCCCGGCGCTGGTCAGCAACTCCTACTGAGGATTCCTTCCCTTCTTCCGTACAAATGCAGAGACCAAAGTAGCACGCTCACTCATACACACGCACATGTCACACACAACCCGACACGGCTCCTTCATTGGAAGAGGGAGAGGAAGAGACATTTTTCAACAAAAAAGGGATTTGTTAAGCTGTTTGTTGGACTGGCTTGACATGCGTTTTTCTCACCAGACAGGCACTGTAGATTTTGCAGCCTATTTTCAAACATATTTCAGAACTTTTGATTTGCATGACCAAATGAGTCAACAGACTATGCCAGGGAAGGCCATGTGACTGGCCAGTTCATAGATAACGGCCTCTGACTCAGGCACAAGCAGAATCTACCTTAGCCACAGCAAGAGGTGCACCTAAACTCAAACCCCACCTGTGAAAACACCCAGCGGGCAGGCTACACTGCTTGATAGGCCTATAGGGTTGAAAGGTGTCTATGCTGTAACTGGTTCTAATCCATCTGTTCCATGGCTGTGTGTACTGTACCGTAGCAGCACGTGGTAGCCCTGGGGCTTCAGGCTCTGGAAGTGGGCTGCTGACAGGCCTGAGAGGCCCTGGCCTCGACCGCAGACCACGCAGTCGCATGACAGCCCGGGCAGCAACTCACTCACCAGGAGCCTCCCAGGGCCCTCCTCGCTCCGTAGCAGCCTTACAGGAGCTGTCAGTTAGGGCCCCTGGCCCAGTGCCCCTAGAGCCCTTGTGAGAGAGGCAGAGGGAGAGTGAGAGAGGGGAAATGGTTGTGTCAGCAGTCCAAGACCAGGGTCCCTTCGGTCAAACAGGCAACTGGGCATTCCTGTGACTCGTCTTAATGACTAAATGAGCCCATTCCTGTGTTTAGAATTTCCGCTAGACATGGCTGGTTCCTGTTTGCAGGAATCACACACACACACACAAAAGGTCCACGTGTGGAGGCGGCTCCAGTAATTGTGCCTGTTGTTACCTTCTGGCACAACATTCTCCACTAAACCCACACTGACCGGAACTATTTTGTCAGCAGCAAATAACATTGGCGACCAACTAGTCATATCCCTATTCTATTCATTGTGAACCTAGAGTGTGAGGGAGAAAAAAATATTGTTTTCTCTGACTCTCAGCCCCATTCTCTGAATAGCACTGACAGGAAAGATAGGAATGAGATAAAAAACGGACTCTCAATCTGAATTGTTTGATATTGGCTGTTGATATCCTGCAGGATGCAGACGGACAGAAATAGACAGAAAGACAGACAGACAGGAAAAAGTTGTGGATGCCCAGTCTGCCCATGCTGACCACCCATTCCCCCTTTTTCAACCATTACAGTACTACGGCCTGGCCTGTATTTCATGAAGAATACTCACAATGTTTCCACTTATTGTCCACGTTCCATTGTTCCATTCTCTCATATTGCTTCCTGATTTCCAGTTTTCTAAACTGTACTGACAACGTTTCCGTCTTGTTCAATTGTGTGTTTGAAATAGCAACTGGAAAAGATTTTGTCATATAAGTAGAGTTGTCATGTATAGCTTGATTGTACATATTGTTCCTGTCTGGTCTTTTGGCTAAAAGCAGTCGGGGGGGGGGAAAAAACCTTGCAGACTCAAAGAAATTAACTGCATATTTATTTTTTATTTCCACATGTAAATTATTTATGCAACTTTTTGTAGTAAATGATAGCCATTATTGTCATTTAGAATAATAGTGACTGTCAGATAATAATGAAATGCTGTACAGTACACGAATCAAGTAAAGGCAGATATATTTGAAAGAACTGTGTTTGTTATCATTCTTCTCTGAATGGGCCTGCTTTGTCAAGGTCTTTCTCTCCTTTATCTGTACCTGCACGCTAAGCGTACCTCTCACTATGTCTCATGAAAACACATATCGGCAATTAGGAAGTTGAGGCTTTTGTAGCTCTTTGGAATGTCTGGCCCGGCTCACAAAAGGAGAGGAAGAAGAATTTGCACAAAGGGATTCACACATGAGATGTTAGAGGCTCAGTCACAACAGCAACGTTGCTTTGTTCATAGAGGTGGATACGAGCCATAGAACCCGTCATTTAGCCTGTTTTCTCGCCTACCTCAAGGTCCTAATTTATTCACTGAAAACATTGGACTCCCAGACAACTACCAACACTTACTGGATCCAGGCACTCCAATGCACCAAATGAGGTGTTTACGATGAGTTTTATGGACCAACGTAATTCGGAATGATTATAACTGGCACCTATTATATTACAGCACTTTAGAAGACCAAATCATGTTAAACTATAGTAAATACAAAACAGAGAACCGAGTGGAAACTATTTGTAAGTGAGTGCTTGTCATTACCCTTGCCAATGACTAATAATTGATATTCGGTCATAATCAAGCCCTATCCAAGAGAGCAGATATGCCATGCTTTTTAGCTCAAACTACTGGCATCCGACTAAGTTTCCCAGTAATTCAAGAACGGGTACTTAAGTGCAGTACATGAGTAGTACCTTAATAGATTGATGCTGACAAAAGCATCTGCCCGTGTTACTGCGTTTATACAGGCCATTACTCCACAATTACCTCGCGTCGACCTCGGTAGGCCCAGGGAACACGAGGGTGTATGGCAGGTCAGACGCGATCAGTTTCCCTTGGGCACGTCATATGTCTACTCTAAAGCAACTTAACTACGCCCACTATGAGGGCCGTCGTTGAGGTTCTTAGCACCAGGTGCAGAAAGTCTATGGGGGCCTCGGCTATTAAAAGAGAGTGCAAAAGCCTCCGATTTGGTCCCCACAAATCAACTTTAGTGGATTCACAGACGGTTCCTGATCGTTTCATGGCATGTACTGGTATAGTGAATATTTATACAACTGACAGGTTTTTATAACCACTGATTCCCACCTCCCAAACTTAGCGAAATAACTGATATTCACATAGAAACGTAGAAATGTTGTATGATACAAATTAACTTTTAATGATTCCTCTGACGAGATGTTGCATTAAGCCCTTCTTTCAGCTGCCAATTTCTCAGGCTAATCACTTTTGTTAGGCTATGTTGCCGAACAAAAGTGCTTTCTGGACTTGTGCTCTAAACACACTACTACGCTCATCAGCTAAAATGTAAAATACAAACGCAACAATTTCAAAGATTTTACTGAGTTACAGTTCATATAAGGAAATCAGTCAATTGAAATAATCTATGGATTTCACATGACAGGGAATACAGCTATGCATATTTTGGTCACAGATGCCTTAAAAAAAAGGTAGGGGCGTGGATCAGAAAACCAGTCAGTATCTGGTGTGGCTACCATTTGCCTCATGCAGTGCGACACCTCTCCTTCACATAGAGTTGATCAAGCTGTTGGTTGTGGCCTGTGGAATGTTGTCCCACTCCTCTTCAATGGCTGTGCGAAGTTGCTGGATATTGGCGGGACCTGGAACACGCTGTCGTACATGTCGATCCAGAGCATCCCAAACATGCTCAATGGGTGACATGTCTGGTGAGTATGCAGGCCATGGAAGAACTGGGAGATTTTCAGCTTACAAGAATTGTTTGCAGATCCTTGCCACACGGGGCCGTGCATTACCATGCTGTAACATGAGGAGATGGCGGCGGATAAATGGCACAACAATCGGTCTCATTGATCTCGTCACGCTATCTCTGTGCATTCAAATTGCCATAGATAAAATGCAATTGTCTTCTTTTTCTGTAGCTTATGGCTGCCCATACCATAACCCCACCGCCACCATGCACACTCATTTGCCCAATGAAGTCGATTATGATGCCAAACTGGAGTCAGATCTAGACCCTGGTAAGGGCAACGAGCACACAGATGAGTTTCCCTGAGACTGTTTCTGACATAGTTTCATCAGCTGTCCCGATGGCTAGTCTCAGACAATCCCACAGCTGAAGAAGCCGGATGTGGAGGTCCTGGGCTGGCGTGGATACACGTTGTCTGCGGTTGTGAGACATCTGTGGCATTGTGTTGTGTGACAAAACTGCACATTTTTAGAGTGGCCTTTTATTGTCCCACAGGTGCACCCGTGTAATGATCATGCTGTTTAATCAGCTTCTTGATATGCCACACCTGTCAATTGGTTGGATTATCTTGGCAAAGGAGAAAGGCTCACAAACACCGATGTAAACAAATTTGTGCAAAACACTTGAGAGAAATAAGCTTTTTTGTGCGTATGGAACATTTCTGGGATATTTTATTTCAGCTCATGAAACACGGGACCAACACTTTACACGTTGTGTTTATATTTTTGTTAAGTGTATAATGGAATCGTAAAATATCCCATTTCAACAGTGTGCACAGCATTATTGTTTAGCTTGTGCCAGAATGTTTTTTAAAGATTGGTAACCAATGGTTTAGCAACTGCCAACACAGACTTAACTGATGTCTTGCCAGAGAGCAAATTAAGTAGATTGTATATCACCATATAAAAATGTTTGAAGAATACGCATGTCTGCCAGTGTTGTCTGTATTACAAGAGTAAACGACTCTCTTCTGCTGAACTAGTAATACATGAACGGAAATTAAGTTGAGGAGGCAGTCCTAGCATGTGAACAATGTTGGCTTATTCAAATCAAGCTAAGGGCAAGCAATCCTCAAAAACAATCTTTGGCATATTACAATTCCCCTGGTCGGCTTCCTGCGCAATAGCCTAACAACCTCGCGGCCTTCCAAGTAATTTCCCAAGGAGGGATATATTTACTGAGCAGAGAACATTGCTAATGCAATACATGATATTCTGACCGTTTTCAAGGATTATATAAACGTATAATACTATTATGCCCCAGTCATTTCACCTCTGTGTCCCAAGTCAAAGTGCTCCAAGAGTAGAAATTATTCCCCAAGTCAAAGTGCTCCAGGAGCAGATATTATTCCCTAAGTCAGACACATATGGACTATGACAGATGTATTTGGAGAGGGATGTTTGTGTTCCACTGACCACACCCTTATCAGGTCATGAGTGCTAATAGCTTAAAAGAAATCGAAACCAGAGGAGCAGCTTGGCACAGACGTGGAACATGGAAAGCAACCAGTCTGACACATTTTTTGTCGTACCTTAGCCAGTTGCTGGAGAAGGAGGATAGGGTTTCAGAAGAGGGCTGAGAGACTAATGTTCAGCGGGGAAGGGGAAGCCAGGGTCAGGGGAGAGGAGAGCAGAGGCGAGCCGGGAGACGTCCTCCCACATTAGCGTCAACATGCTAACATACAGTTGAAGTCGGTAGTTTACATACACTTAGGTTGGAGTCATTAAAACTCGTTTTTCAACCACTCCACACATTTCTTGTTAACAAACTATAGTTTTGGCAAGTCGGTTAGGACATCTACTTTGTGCATGACACAAGTAATTTTTCCAACAATTTTTTACAGACAGATTCATTCTCTTAATTAATTCACTGTATCACAATTCCAGTGGGTCAGAAGTTTACATACACTAAGTTGACTGTGCCTTTAAACAGCTTGGGAAATTCCAGAAAATTATGTCATGGCTTTAGAAGCTTCTGATAGGCTAATTTACATCATTTGAGTCAATTGGAGGTGTAACTGTGGATGTATTTCAAGGCCTACATTCAAACTCAGTGCCTCTTTGTTTGACATCATGGGGAAATCAAAAGAAATCAGCCAAGACCTCAGAAAAAAATGTGTAGACCTCCACAAGTCTGGTTTATCCTTGGGAGCAATTTCCAAATGCCTGAATGTACCACGTTCATCTGTACAAACAATAGTACGCAAGTATAAACACCATGGGAACACACAGCCGTCATACCGCTCAGGAAGAAGACGCGTTCTGTCTCCTAGAGATGAACGTACTTTGGTGCGAAAAGTGCAAATCAATCACAGAACAACAGCAAAGGACCTTGTGAAGATGCTGGAGGAAACAGGTACAAAAGTATTTATATCCACAGTAAAATGAGTCCTATATCGACATAACCTGAAAGGCCGCTCAGCAAGGAAGAAGAAGCCACTGCTCCAAAACCACCATAAAAATGCCAGACTATGCTTTGCAACTGCACATGGGGACAACGATCGTACTATTTGGAGAAATGTCCTCTGGTCTGATGAAACAAAAATAGAACTGTTTGGCCATAATGACCATCATTATGTTTGGAGGAAAAAGGGGGATGCTTGCAACCCGAAGAACACCATCCCAACCATGAAGCACGGGGGTGGCAGCATCATGTTGTGGGGGTGCAGGAGGGACAATTATGTGGATATATTGAAGCAACATCTCAAGACATCAGTCAGGAAGTTAAAGCTTGGTCGCAAATGGGTCTTCCAAATGGACAATGACCCCAAGCATACTTCCAAAGTTGTGGCAAACTGCCTTAAGAACAACAAAGTCAAGGTATTGGAGTGGCCATCACAAAGCCCTGACCTCAATCCCATATAAAATGGGATTTTACTAGGATTAAATGTCTGGAATGATGAAAAACTGAGTTTAAATGTATTTGGCTAAGGTGTATGTAAACTTCCGACTTCAATTGTATGTAAGCGTCTCTACCCGGGCACGGGACTGGTAGGAGCCAGGATGAGGGTAGGGCTACACATGCCTTCCCTCCACCAGGGCTGAGGAGAGGAGAATGGGGAAGATTGACACACATCTTCTGAGATGGACGGTAGCACAATATGTGTCACAGGCCCGCAATTAGCCATGTAAGCCTCGGCCAGCAGGCAAGAATAAGGAGTGAGGCCAGGGCCGACCATATGTGAGGAGAGGATAACAGGAGGTAGAGAAGGGAAGGAAACAGAGCGGCCAATAAACATTTCCAAACAACCACAGCAACAAAGGCACCGGTGAACGCTCTTGGGAGAGCGTTTCTCCGCTTGACTGTGGCTAATTGGACTCGGAATCGAAGCCGAGAAAGCCAAATGAAAATATGATTTTGTTTGGGCAGGCGTTCTGAGCTGGGTGTTGGGTGCTGGCCCCTGACGCGCTTTGTTTTTGTTAAAGATTACAACGTGTCCAAGTCAAAAAGGCACCCCTCACACTCAATCTCTGTTCTACCAACAAACACATGCCAGAGAAGTGGAGCGCATGTGTTGAGTCTCATATCTAAAGATGGGGGGGGGGGGGGGCACCGAAACATGTGTGAGGTGTGATGTCACCACCTTTGAGTTATCGCAATGTGTGATGTCATCCTAGGATTTCAAGGAGGTACGTGTGTGTGTGTTTCAAGTTTCAAGTTTTTATGTCACATCCACAAGTACAGTTCTTGTATGCTCTAACCCCAACAATGCACCAATCAATAACAATGCAATACTAAAAATAACAAAGTAGAACTAAAACACATGAAATATAAAAATAAGAAAAACACGATAAAGTAAGTGAGCATACTATATATAGGGTCAGTTCCAGTACAATATTTACAACGTGCAGGGATACTGGATCGATCGAGGTAGATATGTATAGGGGTAATGTGACTAGGCATCAGGATATATGATAAACACAGTAGTAGCAGAGTATATAATGATTGTGTATGAGTGGGTGTGTGTAGAGTCAGTATAAATGTAAAAATCAAATCACATTTTATTGGTCACAAACAGGTCTTTAGCAGATGTTATTGCGGGTGTAGCGAAATGCTTGTGTTTCTAGCACCAACAGTGCAGTAATATCTAACAATTTCGACAACAATACACACAAATCTATAGGAAAGGAATGTAATTAAGAATGTATAAACATTTGGACAAGCAATGTCAGAGCATAGCCTAAGATACAATAGTATAGAATAGAATACAGTATATACATATGAGATGAGTAATGCAAAACATGTAAACATTAGTAAAGTCACTAGTGTTCCATTATTAAAGTGGCAAGTGATTTCAAATCTGTGTATATAGGATAGTAGCCTCTAATGTGCTAGTGATGGCTATATGGTCTCCCGGGTGGCGCAGTGGTCTAGGGCACTGCATCGCAGTGCTAGCTGCGCCACCAGAGTCTCTGGGTTCGCGCCCAGGCTGGGCTGGGTTCGCGCCCAGGCTCTGTCGCAGCCGGCCGCAACCGGGAGATCCGTGGGGCGACGCACAATTGGCATAGCGTCGTCCGGGTTAGGGAGGGTTTGGCCGGTAGGGATATCCTTGTCTCAGTATGTAAAAATGTAATAAAAATGTATGCACTCTACTGTAAGTCGCTCTGGATAAGAGCGTCTGCTAAATGACTCAAATGTAAATGTAAAATGTATTTAACAGTCTGATGGCCTTGAGATAGAAGCTGTTTTTCAGTCTCTCCGTCCCAGATTTAATGCACCTGTACTGACCTCGCCTTCTGGATGATAGCGGAGTGAACAGGCAGTGGCTCGGGTGGTTGTAGTCCTTGATTATCTTTTCGTCTTTCCTGTGATATCGGGTGCTGTAGGTGTCCTGGAGGGCAGATCATTTGCCCCCGGTGATGCGTTGGGCAGACTGCACCACCCTCTGGAGAGACCTGGGGTTGCGGGTGGTGCAGTTGCCGTACCAGACGGTGATACAGCCCGACAGAATGCTCTCAATTGTGCATCTGTAAAGGTTTTGAGGGTTTTAGGTGCCAAGCCAAGTATGTGCATATTATGTGTGTGTGAGCAAATTATGGAGTGGGTGTTTGTATGTGTGTTGGAGTATCAGTGTGTGTAGTACATAGTGCCCTGTGAGTGTGCATAGAGACAGAGCATAAATCTGAATAAAATACAAAGGTCAACTCAGATAATCCGTATATCCATTTTGTTAGCCATATACTTAGCTATTTAGCAGTCTTATGGCATGTGGATAGAAGCTGTTCAAGAGCCGGTTGGTGTCAGACTTATTGCACCGGTACCGCTTGCCGTATGGAAGCAGAGAGAACAGTCTATGGCTTGGGTGGTTGGAGTCTTTAGCGATTTTCTGGGCCTACCTTTCACATCGCCTGATATAGAGGTCCTGGATGGCATGGAGCTCAGCCCCAGTGATGTACTGGGCTGTCCACACCACCCTCTGTAGCGCCATGCGATCGAGGGCGGTGCTATTGCCATACCAAGCAGCGATGCAGCCAGTCAAGATGCTGTCAATGGTGCAGTACAGTTGTAGAACATTTCGAGTATTTGAGGGCCCATGCCAAACCTTTTTAACCCCTTGAGGGGGAGGTGTGTGTGTGTGTGTGTGTGTGTGTGTGTGTGTGTGTGTGTGTGTGTGTGTGTGTGTGTGTGTGTGTGTGTGTGTGTGTGTGTGTGTGTGTGTGTGTGTGTGTGTGTGTGTGTGTGTGTGTGTGTGTGTGTGTGTGTGTGTGTGTGTGTGTGTGCCTGTGTTTGAGTGACGGGGTAGTTAGGTGGGGTTATTAAGAATATAAACAGTTGGAAGTGGCTGTTTGTATGTGCTCAACACATTTTGCCCCTGTGGCAACCCCGGGAGCCTGCAGGGAGCTACACTGGTAAGAGCAGATCTTCTTGGTCAGCTCCAGAGGGCTATAGAGGTGAGCCCCTTCAGGAGACCGTCACACAACTTAGCCAAGCCACGGTTCGGCCGGACCGAATAACGGAACCAGGCAAAGGTCCTCACCAAGCTAACTGCTGAAGATGACATTGAACCGTATCTAGAGTTTTTTGAGCGCATCGCAGAGAGCGAGAGAGAGCGATGGCCCAAGGAGGACTAGGCTGGCAAAGTGGCCCCCTTTCTGACTGGAGAAGCTTAGAGGGCCTGCAGGGACTTGGCAGTGGCGGGCGTCGACAACTACGCTGCTCTGAAAACTGCCTTCTTGGCACATTATGGGCACAACCTACCAACCCGGGCCCAACGGTTCCACTCCTGGGCCTATGATGGCCAATCCCCTGTAAGACCTCAAATAGCCGAGCTGGCTAGATTATCTAGAAGTTGTCTTACCACTGGGGACAAGCCATCAGCAATAGATCAACTGGTAATGGACATATGTATCCGGGGCTTCCCTACCGACGCAAAGTGCCTGGTCGCTTTATTAGAAAATCACCAGGTTAGAGCCCAGTAGGGCTGAAGTCAAGGCAGAACCAACACGTGGTACAAAGTGAGACGGCTATTTGAACCCCGCTTCAAGATAGCCTCCTATTACTGAACCCAGGTCACCCTCGAGGCGGTGACCGGTAGTTAGCGTGGACCAGAGAAGGTGTTACACTTGTGGCCAAGAGGGACACCTGGCCTGGAGCTGCCCGGGAAACGACAAGTCCATGCCGATGGCCAGTCCCGCAGAGAAGACCACCAGAACCTTATGGGAATGGTGTATGATACCTAGCTAGCTCATAACGTTCTCAGAACCATATGTTTCTTAGGTGGGAATTTCAGTATTTCAGCATAATATTCCCTACAGGTTTTCTCATGGTTCTATTAAAAGTAATGTTCTCAAAATGTTCTGAGAACATTAAGAAACAATGTTCTTCTGTGGGATTTTCAGTACTTCAACATGTTTTCCACAGGTTCTATTTAAAGTCATGTTCACAGAACATTAAGAAAATGTTCCATAAAAACAAGAAAACTTTAACGTTCATTCCATTCTCACTGTCAAAAAAACTCTCTATACTCTATCTTACGTTTTCAGGTGTGTTGGCTGCGCCCGCTAATTGGCCACACCTGATCTTATTGAGTACTTGTTTCCTTTGAAATGGGGTATGTTTGAATAAACCAAAATTCATGTGAGACCTTGTATGAGTAAAAAAAAACATGGCATGCTAGCTCCATCCTGGTGGCACAGTGGACTGATTCCATGGAGGACAGAAGGTCATAGGTTCAAATCTCACTGATGCTGTGCCACAATAGTAAATAAATGTGTGATGTCACAAAGTATTTATACAGAAATCCAGCCTAAAACCCCAAAAAAGCAAGCAATGCAGACGGTGGCTAGGAAAAACTCACTTGAAAGGCAGGAACCTAGGAAGAAACCTAGAGAGGAACCAGGCTCTGAGTGGTGGCCAGTCCTGTTCCGGCTGTGCCGGTGGTGATTATAAGAGTACATGGCCATTTAGGCTAGATCGTTCTTCAAGATGTTCAAAAGTTCATAGATGACCAGCAGGGTCAAATGATAATCACAGTGGTTGTAGAGGGTGCAACAGGTCAGCACCTCAGGAGTAAATATCAGTTGGCTTTTCATAGCCGAGCATTCAGAGGTCGAGACAGCAGTTGCGGTAGAGAGAGAGATTAATGTTTACAAGATGAATGCCTAAGAAAATGAATTTCCATGTGTCCTATCTGTGATTGGTGTCCAAAACATGTAACCCAAACTAAGCTAGCAGTGTTATTAAAAGTCTTATTGAAACATGTTCTCAGAATGTTATTTAACTATCATTTCCATCCTCAAAAAGTTAATAAAACCTCACAAGAAAACTCTCCGGGAACCATAATAAAATGTTCGCAGAAACCTCCCTGCAACCTAAAAATGTACTTTCCCAGAACAGGCGAAATATTGACTTCCGTTCTCAGAACGTTTAAATAACTTTCAGTTTCACCGGTCAGGAAACGTATGAAATCAAAAACGTACATTCCCACAACGTCCAAGGAAACAAATGTGCTAGTTGGGTAAACATAAGGATGGAATATCATCCATGTGGAAGAAAAGAGGACAAGTCTTCGCTCTAGCTTATACCAGGGTTAAGACCAACCCCACCCCTCCCAGGCCAGAGGGAATGGATGGCTTAGAAATAATTGTCTGCTTTCATAATCTCCGAAATATGTCTCTCACTCAATGACATTCAGAGGTTCCTATCAGCAGCTGTGTCATGTCCAGATGGTGCTTGAACGAACCTGACTGTTTTTACTTATGGAGTAATGGACAGAGTTAGTATCATTGCAATTTGGACATCGATGACCACACGTGTGACACACACTATAAGACACACATGTACAAGTACCCACATTCGTGAGCGAGAGCACACACACACACAGTGGTCATCGGACACATTCGAGTCTCATGCAGGTTTTCAATAAGCCAGTTAGAATTAGCATAAGTGGTAAATAATAAAACAGGAGGAATGATTGTTAAAGCTTGCTTCATTTGAAGCACACAGAACGATTAAATTTAGTGGGACGTTTTGAAACAAGAGCAAAGTATTTGAGTGTGTGGTAGCCATGGCATGTTAGGGATTATATCTCCCATGAGAAAAATATTTACTGCCCTCAGTAGGCAGACATTTTCTTACAAACAAATTCTCTCATAGTTCTACTTCTCAGAGAAGCAGTTGACAGTATGAATCAAGTGATTTCCCTTGAAGTCCTCTCTGAGCCCCACTGTGTTAGCGATGGATTTATGGCCTGGCACCATCCATGGAGCTCCCTCCCACTTCTCATCACTTTTATGGGCATGTCAGCTGATTTTGAACATGACCGAACTCTGTTGGATTGGAGCGAGCACATGATGACACATGTTGTGTCCAGGACTTTAATAAGTCTCTGTAGCATTACCTCAGCTCTCAACACAACACATGTAGGCTGAGCCTGGTTCCCCGGTTCCCTTGTTCCCCCCCGCGTCTCAGAAAGGTGCCAGTCTATTTACTCCAAGGCTGACTTAGTGCCAGTCTATTGGTGGGGTCCAAGGTTAGCCAACCCCAAGAGGGATATTGTGTCCTCCTCCCAGAGTGCTAAGAACCTTGGCGTGATCCTGGACAACACCCTGTCGTTCTCAACTAACATCAAGGCGGTGACCCGTTCCTGTAGGTTCATGCTCTACAACATTCGCAGAGTACGACCCTGCCTCACGCAGGAAGCGGCGCAGGTCCTAATCCAGGCACTTGTCATCTCCCGTCTGGATTACTGCAACTCGCTGTTGGCTGGGCTCCCTGCCTGTGCCATTAAACCCCTACAACTCATCCAGAACGCCGCAGCCCGTCTGGTGTTCAACTTTCCCAAGTTCTCTCACGTCACCCCGCTCCTCTGCTCTCTCCACTGGCTTCCAGTTGAAGCTCGCATCCGCTACAAGACCATGGTGCTTGCCTACGGAGCTGTGAGGGGAACGGCACCTCCGTACCTTCAGGCTCTGATCAGGCCCTACACCCAAACAAGGGCACTGCGTTCATCCACCTCTGGCCTGCTCGCCTCCCTACCTCTGAGGAAGTACAGTTCCCGCTCAGCCCAGTCAAAACTGTTCGCTGCTCTGGCACCCCAATGGTGGAACAAACTCCCTCACGACGCCAGGTCAGCGGAGTCAATCACCACCTTCCGGAGACACCTGAAACCCCACCTCTTTAAGGAATACCTAGGATAGGATAAAGTAATCCTTCTAACCCCCCCCCTTAAAAGAGTTAGATGCACTATTGTAAAGTGGTTGTTCCACTGGATATCATAAGGTGAATGCACCAATTTGTAAGTCGCTCTGGATAAGAGCGTCTGCTAAATGACTTAAATGTAAATGTAAATGGATATCTCCATGAACCACAAAACACAACTAAACACCCGTTCAGTCCACTGACATTGCACAACAATCTTGTGACTCCAGTTCAAAGAGGTCAACTGTGGTCTTTTTTTACGCATTTATTCTGCCATAAAAATATGTTGTCCACTTTTATGTCCGCTAACATAGACAAGCCGGTGCCTTTGTTTACTTCATCCTTCTATGACGGGGGGGGGGGGGGGGGGCTCAATATATTCACCCCTTCTCTCTTTCTCTCAACATAATATTTTATTTCAATCACACACTAAACATTTTTCTGATTGTGTACCATGTGGAAGCTGTTTTAATGCTGTTAGTTATTCTGATTAGACTCGCTCTTGACCCCACTTCGAGGAACACGAGGCAATCAGTAAAACTGCTGTGGAAATTACTTCCTAGCCGTGTGGCCCAGGAGAGACTGGGCTCCAGATATCTTCAGGATCTGCTGGACTTAGGAGAGTTTAAGATCAGGATCAATTCAGCTCTCCAGCTCCTTATCAGACGACAGACAGCCTCTGGAATTGTGTAAGTAATTCACTTAAGTCTTGTTCCAAGCCCTGCTGTAATGTCAACGACTGAATGGGTTTGGGCAGTTAAGGAGTTGTATCACACGGTTTTTCCAAAATCTCATCTGGGTGATATTCATAAACTCCTCCCTGTTTTGTTGAGTGAAATTCATCATTCTGATTGGGCCTGTCAGGTCTTACGGTGCCATGCAACTAATATTTGCTTTTCAAGGCTAAGTGTTTCCATGTTCATCTGAAAAGCTCGGTGATGTGTATTCAGCTCGTTTCTTTGGGCCACATTCTGCTCGATAGACGATGGTATGATGGATGTATGGGCACACGTTGCCAAGGTCTCCCCTTTCCTCTTTTCTCACATAGGCATTCATGGCAGGGATGAGAGCAGCGTAAGGCAAGTTGAGGGAAGCTGGGCCTGGGTGCGCTGGATTACTACAGTACTGTCTTGACAGCTACGGCTAATTGTTCATAAAATGGCTCTGTGAGCGAGAGGGCTCCTTGGCATGACTCACAGTCTACCATTTAACTGAGGAGAGGATTTTTCCATTCTGTCAATGAGCAGCCTAACTCTTCACCATCTTTATTGTGAAATCCTCTGCATCTCTACCCACCCCGTCCTCCCATCCTTCCCTTTTTCCCTAAGCCCACTCCACACGCCATTCTTTCACAGGCACTCAGAGGGCGTAAGGGAGGCCTCAGATCATCTGGTGTTGTTGCCGTGGCATGTTGCGATTACTCCCCTAGTACGCATATCTGACCCAGAGGAAGGAACAGGGGGCAAACTGACCATTTCATACCTCCACCGAGGAGAGAGCGAGAGCTGATCCTGCAAACAGATGTCTGTAGATCCGTTCCTGGCCGAGAGCATGGCTAATTAACTGTGTTAGCAACCCACACAAGGCTACTGTGCGTAGTCTTAGTTCTAGTCTAGAAGGTCAATAGGTTTCTCATATAGAAATGCTAGCCTGTCATTGACTTGGGCAGGAAATAACATAAGCTCACGACACAGCTAGCTTGAATTGTCTCAGATGGTGCAATCTAATGAGATATTTTTTGATAGCTTTGGTATGTTGTCAAGGAGTGCGGTCACATGTGTCTGCGAGCAGAGGATCACTGGTTCGAGCCTGGTATGGGTACAGGGACAGTGGAGGAAAATACAATGTACTGATAGCAACACACTTCCCAGCAACCACATTTGGTTCCTTAGAAGTTGTGGGAACGCACGTTTTTGGTTTCACATTGGTTCTGGGAAAAAAAGCAATAGGTTCCTGACCGGTAAAAGCAGAGGTGAAAATGTTGCCTGTTCTGGGAATGTTCATTTTTAGGTTGTTGGGATGTTCAGAGAACGTTTTGTTAGGGTTCCCTGGGTTTTATTAAAGTTCTGAGAATGGAAATTATAGGTTATTCGAAGTTAATTAAATAACATTCTGAGAACATTCTCTAAATGTTGTGAATGTTTTCAATTAAATGTTATGGTTATTGGGAGGTTTTTTAATAACTTCCTTAAATCTTTCACTGAATGTTTCAGTAACATTTTTAATAACACCGCTAGCTTAGGTTAACTGTTTTGAACAGCTAGGACACATGGGAATTAAAATGCAAACACGTTTTCTTTTTTATTGTGGCACGGTGCCATCTATTCAAACAGATCCCATTTCAAAGAAAACAAGCACTCATTAAGATCAGGTGTGGCCAATTAGAGAGCGAGGCCAACACACCTGAACACAAGTAACAAGATAGAGAATATAGAGAGTTGTTCGACGCTGAGAACAGAATGTACTGCGTATGTTTTCAAATAACATTCTTAGAATGTTCTTTGAACGTTACAAATTTCATGCTATCATGGAAAGTTTTCTTACTGTTTTGAGAACATGACTTTAAATAGAACCACAAGGAAACCGGCAGAAAACGTTATGCTGAAGTTCTGAAATTCCCACAGAAGAACATCGTTTCTTACCGTTCTCTCAACATTCTGAGAACATTACTTTAAATTGAATCGTGAAGAAACCTGCAGAAAACATTATAGATGCGGTAAAGAGGTCAATGCAGCTCTACCAAAACAATGGAAATGCCATGGAAACGTGTGGGGGAAAGATGCCTTGAGGGAATGATCCCAAAATTCTCCTCTTTGCCCACAAGCGAAATTAGACTATATTTAATGTGTATTTCACATTATGTTGAGGTAAAAATCTGAGTATAATGCCTGTATGGATGTCAATCCCAATACATGTTAATGTCATCGTCACCAATCAACGGTATTGCAGTTAAGCACAATTTTGACTACCACCACTAATTTCTGTATGCTAGCTATGCTAACAGCTTATACGAATGGGAGTTAGCATTTAGCAGTCACTTCTTCTAAACCTGAAAAGAAACAACTTCTAATTGTTATGCAGTGAAAACAGCCAAATATATCCAAATTGGGCTTTAGTAACCAAATTGTGGGCCTGTTACAATACATTAATCATGACGGATTTGACAAATATCCACTTTGTTAGATCAGATTTGTTGAATGTGCACCAATCCAGTGTCCGCCTTTTATCCCCCACGGTCTGTGTTCCATCTTTACCGTATTTATGCTGTATTGACATTCCCACAGAAGAACGTTGTTTTTTAATGTTCTTGGAACAATTTGAGAACATTACTTTAAATAGAACCTGTAGGAAACTTTATGCTGAAGTACTGAAATTCCCACAGAAGAACATTGTTTTTAATATTCTCTGAACTATTTGAGAACATTTACCAATGTCAAACCAGTTAGAAAACATTCCTAGAACATTACCAAAATTGAAATTAAATGTAACCATGTTATTTTAAAGTAATGACATACCAAGAAAATAATGTTTTTTGTTGTCAAGTTCCTTAAATGTGCTGAGAATGTTCCAATGCCAAGCATCTATCCTGCACCTTTCCCAGAAAGTTGTGGGAAGGTTGTATGCAAAATTACCATAGGACAACCACACTCTCACCAAGCTTTAAAAAGCATGTGGTTCTCAGAATGTTATGTGCTAGCTGGTTGACGTCCGTTTCACTGGTACCGTGACCCGGATTGCCAGTTGGGCTCAGTTGCCAGCGTCGCTCGCTGTCTAGCGAGTTTAGAAGGAGTGAGTATAAGAACGTACCATAAGCTCACTCCACAGCTAGCTTGAAATGACTCCGATGGAGCTATCGAATTAGATATTTTTTGATAGCTGAAACTGTTGGTATGTTGTCACAGAGTGCAGTCGTGTGTCTACGAGCAGGGGATCGAGCCAGGTATGGGACAGAGACAGTGAAGGAAGATATACTGTTAGCAATACACTGATGTCCGTTTCACTCGGAACAACCTCACTGACTAAAATCTCTTTTAAACTAATGTGAATAATGTAGCCTTTGTAATGGACATTTTCCTTGCCAAATAAATGACGACCGTATAACACCCTTTGAGTGAAAATTCTTTCAAGACAAATGTCTATTTTGCCTGCAGTACAATCTTTTATTATCACACTTGATCATATTTTACAGTTTGGTCAAAGCAGAGTAGTTTTAGAAATATATTCTTCCAATCTAACCTGATTTTGTTTTGTCAACAGTTTAGCTTCCAATACACACACATGAATTACTCTTAGATGGAACTCTGATAACATGATTGAATACAAACGAAAGCAAGGGAAATGTGATTTTTTACATTTCCATTCTTCCATAAAATGTTTTGCCATTTTCTCCAGCCTACATAAACCTTGTAACAAAAGGTTCAACAAACTCCTGCTGTACTGTATCAATGCCAAGAGTGGTAAAACACTTGTTGTGCATGATCCCACAATAATTCGAGCCCATCGACACACCCTGCTGAGCCAAACCATCCTGAACCATACAGTGCGTGATTCCAGTTGCTCGTGTCATGGTTAGAAACTCCAATGACCCACCCAGGACCAAACCAACTTTCACCCCATCCTAATGAATACAGGTTATCATTACTGCCTGGGTACCTAGCCAGAGATACAGAGAAGTTGGACAACTATACAACACTTACAAGGCTTTGGATCAGTATCCACGGACGAACAACATGATCCAAAGACCAGACTGAAAAATGAAATAGGGTCTAGTGGTCGGCATTACCTCGAGCTCTGGAATGTCCATATTACAAACAGCTATCACTCCCCATTTCCAGCATAACTGTTACATGTAGTTCATTTCAATGTCAGATGTTTTTTTCTACCCTTCCTGTGTAATGACATTCACTGTTCCATGTGTAGCTTTCTGGTCCCATAAATAAGACGGAGGTAGGGCTAGCCTGCCTGTTTCATCCATCATGGCTGCCGGTCTGGCTGAGCTGTGTTTGTGGAGCAGGAAGGAGCATGGAGGCCGGATCCATCCATGTTCCTAGAAGCAGTCATTTCCTGTGGGAACGTCCCTCAACCTTTAATAAACACCTTACGGCAGGCCAGTCTGATTGGACCAGCAGAGAGAGAGAGAAAACTACAGAAAGAGGACCACAAGTCTCCATAGGTCTCTTCTGGTCCGTGGGGACTAGGGTTGAATAGCAGGAACTCAGTTACCGAGATTTACCGGGATTTACCACCCAAAACCATTCCCCTTTCCCGGGATAAATAACTGCGAGAAACCGGTAAATTATAATAAATTATTGATATGATCAGCATGGCGTGAAATGGAACTGTTAAATGATATGCGGTGTCTAAATATAGCTTCCCCATGGCCTCTGCATGATGAATCAACGCTCAGGGTGGGGATAGACAGACCATCCCAGTATGGAGCACAGTTCACAAAGCATGTAGACCTATCGTCTCATCATGGTAACTGTTGTTCTTGTGACAGGTAGGCCTACATTTGCTGCAGCATTGCCTAAGCTACAGTAATATTAAGACCGAATGTGTGTCTAATTTACCCATATCCATCTGGCTTTCGGGTTCACCTTGTTTTTTAATTTAAAAGATTATGGTTTTTTTTATTACCACTCCAGAGTTTTAAAACAGCCTATCACTCCAATATCGTTGCTTTTAATCAGTGCACATGCGAGCACTCTCTCAAAGTGTCAAGTGTCAATGTGCAGCGGGTAGGACGGAGTCAGGCGCAGGACACAGAACTGAGTAAAAAAAAACGTACTTTACTCGAATAAACCACAAAAATAATTCAGGGAAAATACTCCAGCTCACAGAAATAGCGAACACTTAACAACGAACAAACATGCACAAAAACCATGTGGGAACCAGAGGGTTAAATAGGGAATAAATCATAATGTAATGGAAACCAGGTGTGTACAATAAAGACAAAACAAATGGACAATGAAACGTAGATCGGTGGCGGCTAGAAAACCGGTGACGTCGTCCGCCGAACGCCGCCCGAACAAGGAGAGGCACCAACTTCGGTGGAAGTCGTGACACAAAGTCTTTCTTTGTCTCCATCAACTCCATTCAAATTGCACCCAAAATATAGAATCCTGTTCTAGATTGATATATAGCCCTATTTATAGATGTCCTAGCCTACCTCTTTCAGGTAATACATTCAATGCAGTATTAGCCTTATAATTAGCGAATTAATGATGAGTTATGCATAATAAGCTTCTAACTTATAGCCTCTGTCTCAAGCACCTGTGCTCCACTGGCCTCTCCTTAAAAAACGCTCCCCAACTCTTGGAGTCCCATGCAGGAAAAGCTAGACTAGAAAAGCTTGTTGGATATAATTTATTTCGCATTTCTTATACAAATAGACTATTCGAAGAGGGACACAAGCTCTTTTTTGCTGAAGGTTAAAGACGGCAGCCAATAGAACTCACGGGTAGCTTGAAAGAAGACTGAACACGCGATGGCTGTAGCAGTTATTCATTCAGACCCATAACCATTCAATATTTGTGAAGAGAAGTGAAAGCCTTCTGCATCTAATTCTAGTCTTATATTATTCAAGGATGTCATTAGAAGGATGAAGATAAGGACAGCGAAACTTATTTCATTTAACTGTTGAAAGCGAGGAAGGAATGAAGCAAGGAGAAAGAGGAGATAGGCTAATATATTATGAACTGTATATACAGTTGAAGTCCGAAGTTTACATACACTTAGGTTGGAGTCGTTAAAACTCGTTTTTCAACCATTCCACAAATTTCTTGTTAACAAACTATAGTTTTGGCAAGTCGGTTAGGACATCTACTTTGTGCATGACACAATACATTTTGTTTACAGACAGATTATTTCACTTATAATTCACTGTATCACAATTCCAGTAGGTCAGAAGTTTACATACACTAAGTTGACTGTGCCGTTAAACAGCTTGGAAAATTCCAGAAAATGACGTCATGGCTTTAGAAGCTTCTGATAGGCTAATTGACATAATTTGAGTCAATTGGAGGTGTACCTGTGGATGTATTTAAAGGCCTACCTTCAAACTCAGTGCCTCTTTGCTTGACATCATGGCGAAATCAAAAGAAATCAGCCAAGACTTCAGAAAACAAATTGTAGACCTCCACAAGTCTGGTTCATCCTTGGGAGCAATTTCCAAATGCCTGAAGGTACCACGTTCATCTGCACAAACAATAGTATGCAAGTATAAACACCATGGGACCACACAGTCATCATACCGCTCAAGAAAGAGACACGTTCTGTTTCCTAGAGATGAACGTACTTTGGTGCAAAAAGTGCAAATCAATCACAGAACAACAGCAAAGGACCTTGTGAAGATGCTGGAGGGAACAGGTACAAAAGTATCTATATCCACAGTAAATCGAGTCCTATATCGATATAACCTGAAAGGCCGCTCAGCAAGGAAGAAGCCACTGCTCCAAAACCGGCATAAAAAAGCCAGACTACGGTTTGCAACTGCACATTGGGACAAAGATGGTACTTTTGGAGAAACGTCCTCTGGTCTGATGAAACAAAAATAGAACTGTTTGGCCATAATTACCATCATATGTTTGGAGGAAAAGGGGGGAGGCTTGCAAGCCGAAGAACACCATCCCAACCATGAAGCACGGGGGTGGCAGCATCATGTTGTGGGGGTGCTTTTGCAGGAGGAACTGGTGCACTTCACAAAATAGATGGCATCATGAGAGGGGGAAATTATGTGGATATATTGAAGCAACATCTCAAGACATCAGTCAGGAAGTTAAAGCTTGGTCGCAAATGGGTCTTCCAAATGGACAATGACCCCAAGCATTCTTCCAAAGTTGTGGCAAAATGGCTTATGGACAACAGAGGCAAGGTATTGGAGTGGCCATCACAAAGCCCTAACCTCAATCCTATAGAAAATTTGTTGGCAGAACTGTAAAAGCGTGTGCGAGCAAGGAGGCCTACAAACCTGACTCAGTTACACCAGCTCTGTCAGGAGGAATGGGCCAAAATTCACCCAACTTATTGTGGAAAGCTTGTGGAAGGCTACCTGAAACGTTTGACCGAAGTTAAACAATTTAAAGGCAATGCTACCAAATACTAATTGAGTGTATGTAAACTTCTGACCCACTTGGAATGTGATGAAAGAAATAAGAGCTGAAATAAATCATTCTCTCTACTATTATTCTGACATTTCACATTCTTAAAATAAAGTGGTGATCCTAACTGACCTAAGACAGGGAATTCTTACTAGGATTAAATGTCAGGAATTGTGAAAAACTGAGTTTAAATGTATTTGAATAAGGTGTGTGAAAACTTCAGACTTCAACTGTATGCGCCAGCCTACTAATTACACAATAAGGCCCTATTATATTTCAAAATTAATATCAAATTCACTAGCCTATTCTTGTAACTTTGTACTCTGCGTGTGCTGCTCCAGATTCGCATGTGTCTTCTGCTTTATCATGGTTTGAACAATGTGTAATTCCAGTCCATATAATACAGTATAATACAATACAGTACAGTAATACAGTTCACACTCAAAATGATTAGCCTACTGGAGCTACTTTCATTTATTTACCCAAGAGAGCGTATAGCTAGCTACATCTATGGGCTTTTATGTTTTTCTGTCGTGTGTAATGTGCAGTAGCCTTTATCATACACAGTATGTATTGGATAATGGCACAATCAATTGGTCTTTTTTGGCCTTGGGCTCTTTAAATGTGGTTAATGTAGGGCTCATAAAATGTATTTAATATATGTCTCATCAGGCTCAGGTAGCATCAGGTTTGAATTTTCATGCTGATCGAAGCTATAATCAATTCCACACATTTATATTCTTTATAATGCTTTTGAATGACACTTCCGGTTTTGGTGGGAAATACCTGGTTACTCGAGAGAAAAGTGCTTTATTCTCGGGATGGAACATCGGGATGGAACAATTGTAAAATACCGGGAAAATATTCAACCCTATTGGGGACAAGTCAACAGGTTTTCATTTAAACTTCTCAGGCACATTAGTTTTGTGATATACTGGTAAGAGAAATAGAAGCACATCAGTCTTCAGACTTCAAAGACATATTTAATGTGAATGTAAAGTCAAACATGTTTAATGAAATACTGTTATGAAGGCAGGCGTGAGCCAGAGAGGTCCACATACATTTCACCAGTCCAAAGAGCTAGCAACACTTGTTCACTATTATTCGACCTTTATTCCTGTTTACAATTACAAATTCTAACAAAATATGTCATCCATTTTTCCTAGATAATCTCACTGGACTGCAGTAATAAAGTACATTTTTTTGAACATTTTATGGTTGCTCATTGCACCTTACTTCAAATGTCCCGCAATGCTTAGTCCTACACACTAATTACTTAAGAAATAAGTGAACTGCTTATTGATATAGCATTACGTAATCACAAGAAGCCTGTCATATTAAATAAAACTACCTCAGCTTACATATTATTCTACAGCTTCCTGACAGTCATCTTGAGGTCATCTCAAACCCCTCGGAGTCCTCGGAAAACCATGACAACGGCGATCCCGAGATAAACACGGACAAATATTGAATGTCAGCAGCGAGTCAGAGAAACCTGGAGCCCCGGTCTATGGGGATGTGATAGAGCCTTATATGCCATTAAGTCATTCCTGGGAAAGAGGCATACATATAGTGGTTTTTATGGGGGAGTGTAGCGCAGGTGTTGAAATTCACAGAGCATGTTGTTGATTCTCAAACTTCAATGCTATGCATCTGGCTAATAAACCCCACTAACAAAGAAAAGGCGTAACCCTGATAGACGTGCCAGTGGTTCTCATCACTTATCACTTTATAAAAAATTCAACGAGAAAACACAATAACAATTCTTGGTAACACAGCCCTATAGCAAAACTGCTGTTGATCACAAACAAATAGTGGAGGGGGAAAAAAATAAGAAGAAAAGGAAAAAAAGGAAAATGAAGTATCCAAGAAGTACCCTAATATCTCAGTAATGGCCACCCAGATCAGCCCTTTCCGAAGTAGGAGAACGATCCTGTTTGATCTCACCACGCCCCCATTAAAGAAGAATGCCATGAAGTTGGAGTCTTCATGTTTTTGAGGCGGTAATCCCATCTAGGGCGGAGTTGGCCTTTACAGAGAGGCATTGGGTTGTGTTCAGTAATGTCTGAAGAGGTGACTGCTCCCAACACACGTCTTAAAGGGATACTGCGAGATTTCAACATTAAGGATACCATTTTTATGTCCCTGCGTGCAGTTTGGAGATTGGTCATTTGTAGTCTTACGGAGCTATACGTACTGTAGTAAGGGAGCGGTCGAAATGTAAATAATTGTTACCTTGAGGAAAATGGGGGAGGGTCATGCTTTTTCAAATTCAGTCAGGGGGAGGGTTTAATACATTTTTATTTAGTCCAGGGGAGGGTCATGTAATTTGTAATCGATTAAATGTCAAATTGATCAGGGTTTGAGAGTTAGTTGCTTATTATAAACGGAATGGTTCGAGGCCTGAATGCTGGCTGAAAGCCATGGTATATCAGACCGTATACCACGGGTATGAAAAAACATGTCATTTTAATGCTCTAATTACGTTGGTAACCAGTTTATAATAGCAATACGGCACCTCGGGGGTGTGTGAATAGGCAGTGAATAGGCGTTCTTAAATCACGAGCCCCGGCCTGCACTGCTCTCGCTGATTTAAACCCTTTCTTGCTGACTAACCAATGACTGCGCTGTGTATGCTAGCACTTCAGGAGGCGAGTCGAAGGCTTCTTTCGAAAACACTTATTTTTTATTTCTTCCCAAAAATGCACTGTGTGCACGTGGACTAGGCCTACTGGTGTCCTGTTCAGTTTGAGAGGGGGAGTGCGAAGATGAGAAGGAGGACCGGAGGTAAGCTTGCTACTGCAATAATTGATTTGAATAAAAACAATATGTTTTGTTGCCCATAATGAAGCTATTCATCAGAGTTATTGACCTCACACTAAGCCGTATTCGAGTAATTTACAACTTACATTACAAAGAAGCAGCAGACGCGGAGATGGACAGCGCATGGGTGCTGACAGTAGGCTAATTCGAGAAGGCCTGATTCATTTAAGCTGTCTTGGTTTTAATTAGACTGTAGGTTACTAACAACAAGAGGGCTTTGTGTTGGAGCCTGTTTCTTCCTATTCATGAGATAAGAGGTCCACTATCCATAGATCTTGTCAGCCAATTCCTTCAGTCACCACGCACTCTTTAAATATCTCAGTGTCAGTGAAGAACATGGTGTGTTAAATTAAAACTAGGGCTCGAATTGAGCGGGTATGTGAGGGTATTGTGGCTTTTGTTAAAGAAAATGGCTAAAAGCATAGGCCTACCCCTTGTTAGTTACATTATTATTTTTTTAAATAAAGATCTGTCGCGTTGACACATAGAGATGTATAGAGATTGCAGCGTTGTGTCTGTCCCATTATGGCGTCTGTGAGTGCACGGGCAAAGCCATTGAGACAGATACAACGTTGCGCTCTCTATACATCTCTATGAATCGCAATGCAACAACGGAACAGAGAATGAGGAAGTGGATAGGATCTTAGGACTGTCAGTAAAATTAACGCATTTCTAAAATATTGATGACTATGTATGGCTCTGTAAGACTATAAATGACCAGCCACAAAGCTTTGGAGTAGTTAGAAGGTGTATTTTCCTGTTTTTGAGGGGAGCTGGCTACTGCAGGGGAAACAAGGGTTGGTTATCTCACAGATTGGTTGTCACAGTGCTTGTTGCTCAAAATCAAGGGTGGGGGGGGGCTGTGTAATTAATTTCTTTATACTGTACTGTATCCTAATGTGCTCTGCTCTACTGTACTGTACTGAATACAGGGGCGGCAGGTAGCCTAGTGGTTAGAGCGTTGGAATAGTAACCGAAAGGTTGCAAGATCGAATCCCCGAGCTGACAAGGTAAAAAACCCACTGTTCTTAACTGACTTGCCTAGTAAAATAAATAAAAGATACACTACTTTTCTTTACTGTACTGTGCTGTCCAAACTGTGATTGGTTCAGATCTGGTCATCAACATTCACACACACACGCATAGGCATGCACACACACACACACACCTCATCCTGTATGAATTGTTTTTTTACAGCTTTACTTTTTCACTTGATCAAAATATTACATTTTTATCTAAATATCAGATGGTTACTGTTGTTTGTTATATTAAGCATTGATATGACAATTTGAGTCGAGTAAGAATGACAATGTCGAAGCAAATATTCAACTGCTTTACTTTTTCTTAAACTTTAGACAATTGGTTAAATTGTTGCTGGAAAACAAATGGCAAACACTGTGACAACCAACCACACATGCTGTGTGGCAACCAACCCCAGAATGGGGCTGGTTGTCAAAAGTGGACAGAGTGTGTTTAATGGCTTATAACATTGGTCTTTCTCCTAATATTGAAAATATTATTGTAAGATATACTGGTGCTGAGAAATCCATGAATTACTCAAAAGTGTGACAACCAACCCCAGTCTCCCCTACCGCGAGACTTCCAGCAATTGCACTTGCAATCATCTCCAAACTGCACGCAGAGACATAAGAATGGTTTCCAGTTCGTCTGACTCTTAGTAAGTAGAAAAACGACTTAAATCGCAATTTCTCCCAGTATCCCTTTAACCACCACACTCTACATACCACGGATTCCTGCTGACCATACAACTGGGCGAGCACAATTGCCTGACTGAGCAATAGTAGTCAAATGCCGTGTTTGGTTTGTTATAGGATTTCATAATCTCGAAGTTAACCATACTGTATCCAACGTCCAGCATCCCATTAATGACGTTGAGTTCTATGAGTTCTATGACAAGAGGAGGCACAATGCTAATTGAAAAGGACAGGTTACCGCTAGCCTGGATGTTAGTGCTAATGAAACCTGGAGCATTTTCTTCTTCTTTCTAATACTTGAGGTGCGCTTCATTTATCTTGCCTGATGTGCAGAGTCTGCACTTTTGAGACCATTGGTTCCATTGTGTCTTTAGATAAGTGTATAAGTATTCAACCCAAATACTGGTTAATACTGGTTAATGCTAGCTAGCCTAACTGTTTTGAGAGGAGACATGGAGTCTGAAGAGGAGAGGGTGACCTGGCGCTGCTCGGAGACATGGAGGCACTGCAGGTTGTCTGTGAGATGGACAGCCTCATTACCAGGCTACTTTCTGGGATCTGTCACCCTGTCAGACAGTAAGGACATGGCCCTGGTCCCTGTGACAGCACCCATAAGTCCTGAGCCAGACCCCGCAGCTTCTGGACTCTATGCAGGTGTCCCCGGTTGCTGCCTTCCGCAGCCCACGCCAACCATACATGGACTTTTCTAATCCCCTCCAACCCAGCCTGTGCGTTGTTTAATATCCACAGACATGGGTTGACGCCATGCTCTGCTTTTGTTAGTAGTGAGAGCACTATCAGGTATCACAATATTACAGATCAGACAGAGTGTGTAGATAGGAAAGACTACACACATCTTTCACTCCCCATCAAAAGACTAGGGAGGCTAACCTTAAGTTCCCTCTGACAGGTCAGGTCTAAAATGTAGGCCTACTCTTTAAACTTGCATCTGATATCTCTGTCTGACAAGTGCACTTTGCACTTTGACCACCTGGGAAATGGGGGAACCTCTATGCCGGGACATTGGGTTAATATCATTATTATAGAATAAGCCTCGTCCAAGTCATGAATTCAGAATTTCACTCAGTGTTCTCAAGAAGAACTAGAAGAGTCGGACCCAATTAGACTTGCGTCACTCAAACTCAAAAACAAGCTGCGTATTTCATGACGTTCCAACATTGCACACACATTTCCTTCATATAAATTCTGGCGTTGCGCATGTTTCTGCAGCCCAAAGGCCCTTGGATCTAAAATATGAATTATGTCCAATCTTCACCCAATAGTAATCCCCAATAGCTAATCCGTAAAAAGACGGCTAAATGCTGTTTTTGATTGTTGTGTTCTCCAAGACGTTAGAGTGATTTTGACAATTGCGGAAAAACTTAGCAAAAAGAGGTCATGGATGGCTTCGGGTGGATACATGTAGTTCACTTGAGCAATGCAACCGATGTTGATGACTTTAAATTGACAAATGCTATTCCCTTCCGGGAGGCATTTCTCGATTTGCCAATAATGTTACAAATCTTGTGGTGGCGAATGTGGACAAGTCTTAACTCTGGGCAGTTCTAATGGTATGGCACCTTTACAGAGTATTCCACAGAAAATGTATGCCTTATGGACACTGCCACCTGAGTGGTGTTGGCACTGAGTGAACATGCCACTTGTTGCCATAGCACTGACTTTATCCTTTAGCTCTTGGACATAGGGTCCAGTAATATTCCTACTTGAGTTTCCCCAATGGATAGCTCTTATTAAAATGTAAAAAATCATCCTATTAAACATGTCCAGAAAGTATCCAGGAGGCTGAGGAAATATCTTTGATAACCACACTTGCTCGCTTTGCTAAAGGAATGTGGTCTCACATCTGGAAATACCAATTCGCTACAGGTATAGATTCGGATTTTAAGGTGGTACTGACTACACACACAGCACAAAACTGTTAATATCGACTTTTAACCAAAAGCATTTCAGAAATAAAATAGGGTTGAATTCGGGTTTGTGAAGTTCAGAGAGCGAGGGAGAGTAAACTCACAGGACAGAGGAATCCACTGAAATGTGTGCCATTTAAAACAGCTTCCTTCAAGAGAATCAACAGACCACTGTCCAAATGGGCAGGAGCCCTGGAATCATAGTGCACCGCAGGGAGAAGAAGGCAACCTCACTAGCTAATCCCTTCGCTTTGAGTAAACTATCAAGAAATGTATGTATGCACATCCTGTTTCTGTGAGACAAGTCATCTTTCTGCCAAGAGTGAAGCTTAGGTTTGTATGTGCTTTTTGCTGATTGTGAATGGAAGCACTGTAATTGAAAGGTATCCCCGTTAGAAGTGAAGGCAGCCCAGACAAACAGTGCTGGGTGTCTCCAAGGTACTGATTGAGCAGACAGATGGTACATAAATTACGATGAAAAGACATTAGCAGGTTCGACGCTCTCCATCTTTTCTAAATCTACAGCCAAGGGAGATTTCTTTTCTTTTGAAAGACAAGAAGAAAAGTCCAAGGGAATGATTCCACTAATGCCTTGACTGGCAGGCAAGCTTGATCTTGGAGTGGTTCTGCATCTGTTGCTATATTTTCCAAGCAGACATTTCTGTTTTTCCGAAATAATTTATTGAACCATGTGAAATCACTTAACCTTTTATCTTAGTTGGAAGGAAAGATTGTTTTATTTTGAAAATTACTCTCATTTTACAGACTCAATCTAGTCAATAAAACTAAGGACACCAGACAGTGAACAGACACCATGTGTTCAGACTGATCAAACTGATGTTTTCATATTGAAGGGGTCAATTAATTTGCAGTATATTTGGGCAATATCTTTATACACACATTAAATAAGGTAATTGGCCTGTAATTTGCGCTCAACATTGAATAAATGTTGAATAAATGGTCTGCAATTTCTGCATATGAGTAATTCTCCTGTCCTATGTTGTAACATTAACTAATGGTGACAAGTGCCTACAATTAGCATAACAACTAAAATTCACTCAGTTAATCTCTCTCTCTCTCACTCTCTCACACACACACTCTCTCTCTATACTCTTGAGTCAGTGTTTCTCAGTAAGTATTTCTAAATTATACTGAACAAAAATATAGATGCAATATGTAAAATGTTGGGACCGTGTTTCATGAGCTGAAATGAAAGATTCCAGAAATGTTCTATATGCACAAAAAACTTATTTCGCTCAAATTATGGGCACAAATTTGTTTACATCCCTGTTAGTGAGCATTTCTCCTTTCCAAGATAAGCCTGACAGGTGTGGCGTATCAAGAAGCTGATTAAACAGCATGATCATTACACAGGAGAACCTTGTGCTGGGGACAATAAAAGGCCACTCTAAAATGTGCAGTTTTGTCAACCAACATAATGTCACAGATGTCACAAGTTTTGAGGGAGCGTTCAATTGGCATTCTGACTGCAAGAATGTCCACCAGAGCTCTTGCCAGAGAAGTGAATGTTCATTTCTCTACCATAAGCCACTTCCAATGTAATTTTAGAGAATTTGGCAGTACGTCCAACTGGCCTCACAACCGCAGACCACGTGTAAGTACGCCAGCCCAGGACCTCCACATCCAGCTTCTTCACCTGCGGGTTGGTCTGAGATGAGCTACCCGGACAAGTGATGAAACTGTGTGTTTGGACAACCAACACATTTTTGCACAAACTGTCAGAGACTGGCATGCTGGAGAAGTGTACCGGGCAGATGGCATCAAAGGTGAGCATTTGTCCACTGAAGTTGGTTACGACGCCAAACTGCAGTCAGGTCAAGACCCTGGACGATGAGCTTCTCTGAGAGCAGTTTGCTGATGTTAACGTTGTGAACAGAGTGCCCCATGGTGGCGGTGGGGTCATGGTATGGGTAGTCATAAGCTATGGACAATGAACACAATTGCATTTGATCAATGGTCATTTGAATGCACAGAGATACCGTGACGAGATCCTGAGGCCCATTGTCGTGCCATTCATCCGCCGCCATCACTTCATGTTTCAGCATGATAATGCACGGTCCCATGTCGCAAGGATCTGTACACAATTCCTGGAAGCTGAAAATGTCCCAGTTCTTCCATGGCCTGCATACCCACCAGACCTGTCACCCGTTGAGCATGTTTGGGATGCTATGGATCGACGTGTACTACATCGTTTTCCAGTTCCCAACAATATCCAGCAACTTTGCACAGCCATTGAAGATGAGTGGGACAACAATCCACAGGCCACAATCAACAGCCTGATCAACTCTATGCGAAGGAGATGTGTTACGATGAATGAGGCAAATGTTGGTCACACCAGATACTTACTGGTTTTCTGATCCACGGCCCTACTTTTTTTTTTAAAGGTATCTGTGACCAACAGATACATATCTGTATTCCCAGTCATGTAAAATCCATAGATTATGGCCTAATGAATTCATTTCAATTGACTGATTTCCTTTTATGAATTGTAACTCAGTAAAATCATTGAAATTGTTACATGCTGCATTTATATTTTTGTTCAGTCTACATATTGAAAGCATATTCCAAAACCTGTTCAGTCCCTCCTCTGTGAAACTGCTGGGGGTTATGGCCTGTGGTCCTAACCTCCGTCCATATGACTTCGTGAAGCCATGCACCTGCGCCTGTACAGGGTGCCTTGGGGAGAGTCCCTGTTAAAACCATGCATGGGGCCTCCCTGTCGCGCCTGATGTATGTTACAGTGTCCTGGGGTCCTTTTCGTAGGTGTGGGTCTCTCTCCAGAGGCCCGATTAGAACAGTCTGCACTCTCAGCTGCTTTTGCTGCTTGTCACAGGCCCTGTTTTATGGCCTTCATTAGTGGGGGGTGGGGGGCATATGGGGAGTGTGTTTTACGGCCACTGGCTGTCTGTTAAGTCCAGAGATTACAACTCGTCCACTCACTAAATCATCATTTCAGGAACACACCTACGGGCCAGATAAGGCTGTGTTCGTGAGCGTGAAAGCAGGAGAAAGGAGGAAAGAGTACCATGTACCGTGTCCACCACATTTCCGTTTCTATTCAGAGTCAGGAAGAACCATGAGTTCGATGACAGTGGTAGAGAATGTGTAATCAATCAATGCCCACTGTTGTGTGAGGGAGCTGCCCTTCGGGGTGTTCTGGATTTACACGCTGGAGAATGACTCACTAATCACTGCAATCTGAACATTTTGGGTGATGCTCAGCCAATAGCTCTCTGGTAAGCTAATGTCATGTGGGTGAGGCTGGGCAAGTAGCTAGGAAGGTACACAAAAGCACCAAAGTGAGTGTGTGCGGCATACTTTAACTATGTGCGTGCACATATTTTTCCATCAGTTTCATTTGCTTATGCTGACATCAGGCATGACTTAACCATCCATTTTTAAATGAATGTACAGTACCAATGAGCATTACCTAATTCATTTGTTTGCATTTCTTTGTTTATTTTGTGTACCAAACTTGAATTTACAAACCGCTTCATATTCCTAGGATGGAAGTTGAATGTGGCATCATAATCTACTGTTTTTGTTAATATGGAGATCATTAAAGAAAGGCAAGTCACAGTGCCACTTGTTTAATCCTATGGACTAGCAGTGGAGGACTCTGCACCCCATACAAGAAATAGCTTTTAATTCTCTCAGACGTAAGTGCACCGCGTGCCAATGAGTGACGATATACGGGATAAAAGTGTTCAGTTTCAGGGGGATTTGCTTAGAGGTAACCCTATATTTTTCAAAGGCTTACTTGTGGGGTTTGCAGAGGGAGGGGATAGGGTGATGGGTAATGGAAGCCTAGTCTGTTATACCTCATGAAGCCTCGCTATTGGCTGTGACTGACAGGGTTTCCATCTTATTTCACACCCAACATGGTCTACTCAACTTTTTTATGTACTGGAAAATAATGGTGCTTAGAGTATTGCATTCCAAATGCAGAGAAAACCTTAGTCTGCAGTAGTTAGGACAGCTACTTTTTCTTATGAATATTTCATTTTAAATGGTCAAATCAAGGTTTATTTATACAGCACATTTCAGACATACAACGCAATATGTTTTACAGGAAGAAAAAAAGAAAAGAAAACGTTGAAAATAAAAGCTGAAATACTTACTACACAACAAACATAAGAAAAAAACAAAATGGTGAACAAAAGGAAAAACAAAGCAAAAAAATGTGTTTTAAGATTTCTTTTATATACAGTATGTCCATAGTTTCGGCCCCTCTCAGGTTCTCTGGCAGGCTATTCCAGAGGCTGGAGGCATAAAAACTAAAGGCTCTCTCTCCATGCCTCTTGGTCCTAGGCTTTGGGATAGTTAAAAGGCCAGTACCAGAGGACCTGAGGGACCTACTGGGTACATACAGGTAACTTTAAAAGCATGTCTGACATGTATTGTGGTGCTCAATCATGGATTGATTTAAACACCAATAGAATCATCTTAAAATGTATTCTAAAACTCACAGGCAGCCAGTGCAGAGACTTTAAAACTAGGGTAATGTGTGCACTCCGTCTGGTCTCGGTCAGTACCCGTGCTGCAGCATTCTGTATGTTTTGCAGTTGACCAATGGCTTTCTTGGGTAGACCAGACAGGAGAGCATTACAGTAGTCAAGCCTGCTTGTAATCAAAGCATGGATGATGTCAGGGAAAATAAGACCTTCCTTTTAGTTGACTTAATATTTACAATTCATGTTATTTTATGCTATCATACCTGTCCACGGCTGACGTTAAATGACACAATAATGTTGTGTTGAAGCTTGACTATGATGCCCATTGGTTTTCTTCAGACTTTTTGGTTGAATATTGTGAAATGTATGACTTTGTGTCATAGTGAGTACCTAACTTTACCTACAGTGCATTCAGAAAGTATTCAGACCCCTTCCCTTTTTCTACATTTTGTTACATTACAGCCTTATTCTAAAATTGATTAAAACGTAAAACATAAACCCCATAATGACAATGCAAAAACAGGTTTATAGAATTTTTTGCACATTTATAAAAAAACAAAAACTGAAATATCACATTTACAAAAGCATTCGGACCCTCTACTCAGTACTTTGTTGAAGCACCTTTGGCAGTGATTACAGCCTTGACTCTTCTTGGGTATAACGTGACAAGCTTGGCACACCTGTATTTGGGGAGCTTCTTCCGTTCTTCTCTGCAGATCCTCTCAAGGTCTGTCAGGTTGGATGGGGAGCGTCGCTGCACAGCTATTTTCAGGTTTCTCCAGAGATGTTCGATTGGGTTCAAGTCCGGGCTCAGGCTGGGCCACTCAAGGACTTTCAGAGACTTGTCCCGAAGCCACTCCTGCATTGTCTTGGCTGTGCGCTTAGAGTCATTGTCCTGTTGGAAGGTGAACCTTCGCCCCAGTCTGAGGTCCTGAGCGCTCTGGAGCAAGTTTTCATCAAGGATCTCTCTGTACATCTTTTCCTTCATCCCGACTCCCACAGCATGATATCTTCTCCAAACGATTCGAGGGAGTGCGCACATGCAGCTATTCTGTGTTGAGTGGTTAACAAAGAAATAGGTATTCCTATATGCTTAATTTTGAGTTATTAATGTAACTTTAGTTGTTCTACAAATGTTGGGCTATATGTTTTGATTTTTAATACATTATAAGGCTGTATGATGAGACTCAAATTATGATTTGAAAAAAGTTGCTTGAAAGGCATGAGCTCTGCTTTTTTGTGCAGGCTGTACACACTACACCAGTCACTCATCCACAATTTGACAAGCACTTGATAATGCCTAGAATTTTACGGCGGCATCACCTTTGTGTGTCCGTAATGTACCCTAAAAAAATCCATGCCTTTCTCGGCCAGTGGCCGTTGTGCCCTTCTTCCTGAGTGCTGTGAGCTCCATCACGTGATCGGGTTCTTCTCACAGGCTACAAGTGAAGACAGACACATCGGGGACGCAACTGTGCTCGTCCTCATCCAATTCCGAGGTGCATATTGAAGATATTGGAAGAACTGTCCATATTTACTTTTTGTCAGCCAACAAGATGAGTAGGCCTAATGAACACCCTTAGCGGAAAACACCATTATCAAAAGTGACGGCAAATTCAATTATGCATGTAATGCTTTTATTAGAAAGGTGCATTTTTATGGTGAAAATCATCTTTCCCACACTTGAAACTCACTCGTTGCTTATGTTTTCCAGTTAGGCTCTACACTCCTTGTAAAGCGGATTAATGTGCTTAATTTTAAAAGGTTATTTGGCCACTTTAGTTGTGATACAAACCTTATCAAAACATATAGGCCTATGGTCTAGGCTAAATGAGGTGTGCAACAATGATTCGAAAAAGTGACAAAAAATGCTGGGCATCATTCACAAGTGATGATATATAATTCAGAAGTGATAGGCTAATATTGTCATCCATCAGGCTATTCTTGATTTAATCTTGTCTTTACACATATCAAATAATATATGTGTGACATTTGTTTTGATTTAGAATAGACCATTATCATGCACCTGTATCAAAACAGGGGCACCGGGAAAAAATACATGTCATCTATGCACTTAAATAGCGAATGGAGGAAGCTTTACTCATGGTTTATTTTCATGCCAGCCAGGTAGGCTATACTCCTGTTGTAAATATAAGTAATGTGCTTAATATTAGGAAAGTTGAGAAATAAATATAGTAGTTCTAGCCTATAGAAAGCTGATGGTCTCCTCCTCTTTTTATTAGCGGCCATCACTCTGTTTTCTCCCGCAATTGCATAGCCTATAGAAATGTTGCACAACATGAGCTCATGGGCTCTCATGAAGTGTTTGATTAGATTTTAGAACACATTTGCATTGATGTCAGAGTGATTAGAGGGACAATAGAGTGCTGAGTACCAGGCAGTTAGCACGTATGGTAGGCTACTAATGACCAGCAGCAACATCAGAGCTTGGAGAAGCCTCATTACCATGACTAAATGGTCATGTGGAATTTGACTGCCGTCATGACTCGTGACCGCCGGTGTGGCGGTAATACGGTCACCTCAACAGCCCTCTGAATACTTTCCGAATGCACTGTATGTCTGTAGGAGCTTTGTCTCCATTGAATTTTCCATGGTTTTCAGGCTGGCATTTGCCTGGCAACCTCACCCCTCATCTGGCAACCTTCCTCCTGCTCTGGTGGTCTTCCCCTACGGCGACAAACACCTAAGTCGTCCAAGTGTCCATAAACACCCTGGCAGGGCCATACAAAGTGACCAAACGTTTCAGAGAGGACTAAGGAGGAAACAATTCGAAGCTGTCAGGATTATAAATTGAAACAGCTCCCACTTGGGTTCCCAAATAAAACACTGTGGGTTCTCAAAGCGCAGATGAATCGTGATGAATAATTAATTGCAGCATAGACGAAGTGTCCTCATGCATCAGTTCTATAAAAAAAAATATCCCATAACATCATCGCACTCTGCTCAGAGCTCGGCCCAAGTCACCTGGGAAAGTTAGCTATACCCTGAAAGTGAATGACTCAACCTTACAACGTTATTTATTTGTGTTACATTTAATGTTCTGCAAGCAAGGTTTATTTGATGTTTGTTCACTATAAAGTGGAGAAAGAGAAGTATTTCAAAAGTGGAAGCTAGGAGACATACTGTAGGCCTCTGTTACATAATATTCTCATGTATATCAATGTTCGCAAAAGCTCATAATTCGAACAATGAGGACAGTTATATTGTCTTAGACAGCCCTTTCCTTTTCAAATGTGGCTATTTTTAGTCAATCTGTTTTTAATACTGTATAGTTTATTCAAATAAAACTGGTCACTTTTCCATAGCATTTGATTTATTACTACGGATAGGCTATGTATGATCATATTTGAAACCTGATTCAATAGAAATATGAAAAACATCAATCCTGTGATACTACTATATGTAAGAGGGGGAGGCAACAGACAAACCTCTGAGAACCCAACATGGAGAGAATGGCCCCCGTCAGGAATAAAGAGATGGACTGTGTGTTTCTGTTTCCTGAAATGAATGTGGCCTGGGTCGGCTTCCAAAAAAGGTCTGCCTAGTGCCTGCTTGTTCTGGCTGATTTGTTCCTCTTGGCAGCGTCACGTTAACAGTTTTCCACCCCTCTCTTTCATGTGCTTCCAAAGTCAAGTCGAACAAATTCACTTAACAGAGTTAGCTCTCCTGGGAGACAGATAGGGTGACAGCTGACAGGGATGAATACACGTTTCAAGGGAACAACAAACGATAAAGGATGAGAGGGCTGCTGGGAGGAAAAAGGGAGGGAAAAGAGGGGGAGGATGAATAACTCATTCAACATGACAACATCATTATGTTCATGCAAGGTGTACAGTTAGTTCGAGCTTCGATTTCAGTGAGTCTCATCACTGGTTGTTGGGGGGAAAGAAATTAAACAATGTCAACTTGACACTTCCTGGCTCAGAGCCAGAACTACCCTTTTGGTGCAGTGATGTTCTCCCAATAGAGGATATTAACAGTGACCCTCCTTGGATACACTTCCCCCGACAACCACTCTGCTGTACATTGACTGCATTCCAGCCCGGTTACATGTGCCATACCCTGTTCATTGGAGTTATACTGTATGGTTAGGATTATATTAACTACTTAAAGTTAGGAGTAAATCATATGCTTTGAATTAAACCTATAGCTTGTGACAACTCGGATGGCATAGACTTAGATGTGTTTGTATTTTGTGTTTATCAAGGATCCCCATTAGCTGCTGCCAAGGCATGACATTACATTTTATAACACTTTTCACAACACATTAAGTGTGCGACCTCAGGCCACTACTCTACTATCACATATCTACAATGCAAAATGAATGTCTACGTGTGTGTAGAGTGTCTTATCATGTGTATGTGTGTCTGTTCCTGTGTGTCTCTTCACAGTCCCCGCTGTTCCATAAGGTGTATTTCTATGCTTGCATCAGTTACCGGATGTGCAATAGAGTTCAATGTAGCCATGGCGCTATGTACTATAGTACTGTGTGCCTCCCATAGTCTGTTCTTGACTTGGGGATTGTGAAGAGACCTTTGGTGGCATGTCTTGTGGGGTATGCATTCAGTATGTCAACAGTTCTTACAAAATAACTAGTGATGAAGTCAATCTCTCCTCCGCTTTGAGCCATGGGAGATCTACAAGCATATTATTAATGGTAGCTCTGTGTACACAGTCGTGCTGCCCTGTTCTGAGCCAATTGTAATTTTCTGAGGTCCCTCTTTGTGGCATCTCCCACATGACTAAACAGTAGTCCAGGTGAGACAAAACTAGGGCCTGAGCAGCGCTTATTTTGGACAGACTTCTCCCCATCTTAGCTACTGTTGTATCAACATGTTTTGACCATGACAGTTTACAGTTCAGGGTTACTCCAAGCAGTTGAGTCACCTCAACTTGCTCAATTTCCACATGATTTATTACAAGATTTAGTTGAGTTTTAGGGTTTAGTGAATGATTTGTCCCAAATACAATGCTTTAAGTTTTTTAAGTATTTAGGACTAACTTATTCCTTGCCACCCATTCTGAAACTAACTGCAATTCAAAGCCAGTGACATGTCATTAGTAACGATTGAGAAAAGCAAGGGGTCTAGACAGCTGCCCTGGGGAATTCCTGATTCTACCTGGATTATGTTGGAGAGGCTTCCATTAAAGAACACCTTCTGTGTTCTGTTAGACAGGTAACTCTTTATCAACAATATGTGACCAACCGGCTCAAATTGGTCTTAAGTACTGTAGCAAAATTTGAAATCGTTTTTATTTTTTTTATTTTTTTTAACATTTGATAAAAGTAGAGACTCAGAGCTACACAATTGAATATCATACACTGCATTTGAGGAACATTGGGGAAAGTCATTTTGCTTTGAAAGTTGATCAACTTGTACTCACTTTTGAGAAAATGGCCTTTGAATGTTTTGGTACTACTACTGAAGAGCCCTTCTTTGTTCACACCCTCTTATGCTTTAGCCCCACCCATCTCTCTAAGGGTTGATCTGAGTGTTATGTACTAACAACAGCAGTCAAGCACCCCTGTAAAGACCTTTATTAAACACCGATTCAAAATAGCTATTGATAACAAATGTGTATTTTGTGGTTGTGACCCAGAGACTCTTGACCATTTATTTTGGGACTGTTCTTATGTCAGAATATTTTGGAGTGAGTTAGATTTTATTTTAAAATAAACTACTATTGATGTTCATTTGAAAGTCTCTGATATTAGGTTTCATTTTGATCCAAATTATATGGACCCTGATTTAACTTTCATTGTTGATTTGTTAATTGTTCGTGGCAGATTCTTTATCCATAAAATGAAGAACACGGAGAACAAACCTCTCTTCACATTGTTTAAGCGTTGAAATATTATTTTGAAATGTGTTAAAACAAAAAATGTATCTCAATATGTAATACCCCTGTCTGGGGGTGTAAAGCCATAACACATATGTTTTTCCATCAGCAAAAGCCACACTGAAGTCTAACAAAACATCCCCCACAATCTTTTTTATCATAAACTCATAAATCTCACAAGTCACTAGTCTTACTGACGGAGAGCAAAACAGAGAACGTTATGGTAGTATTTACTATAATTAGGACAATTTCGCTTAAATGTATATGATAATTACTGTCATATGAAAATACATAAATAGAAATGCACATATTGCATGACATGCAGTGCATGACATTTCCTCGTACATCACTATAGTATACGAACGTGGGGGGTAAAGTGGTGTGAAAAGGGCTTTTACAAGCATATGAAAAGAGTGTAATGTTACAGCCTGTTGTGCGATGAACTAACCCTCTCTGATGTTTTGGAGACAGCTGCGTTTGTCTTATTTAATGATCTATGTTAACAGCCTTCCCCCAGGTCAGGAGAAAACCACAGTACGCTATTGCTGAACTTTGATTCGCAAAGAAGCTCCATGCCCCAAGGCAGATATGAACAAAAGTGGTTAAATATGATATCTACCATTTCATTACCACACACAGGTGAATAAAATACAGTAAAGGAATAAAACAGTGCATGACACCTGTGGATGTTCTTCAAGTGGTGAAACTAAAACAACTGCTATGAAAGCGAGCCATGCAAATTATGATCATGGTTAGATAATGACAACCATATTTATCTTCAAAACAGTAATTTGTGGGTGGAAAGATGAATGAGGAAATGGACACAGACTGTTTGAACGCACACTGTATATCTAAGTGAGCAAGGATTGTTGGTTTCAATAACACACTGACTGATACTCATTCACAGACACATGCCCTGGCTACAGGATGTCCATGTGTTCATGTGGCCCAGGCCTCTTAGCAGATGGGATTTACACTCTTATAAAAAGGGGTTCCAAAAAGGGTTCTTTGGTTGTCCCCATAGGAGCACTCTTTTTGGTTACAGGTAGAACACTAATTGGTTCCCGGTAGAACCCTACATGGAACCCAGAAAGGTTCTGCTTGGAACCAAAAGGGCTTCTTCAAAGGGTTATCCTATGGGAACAGCCGAAGAACCCTTTTAGGTTCTAGATAGCACCTTTTTTTCTAAGAGTTTAGCCTCCCTTTGTTCTAGCCAAACCCTGATTAGGTACATAGACTGTAATTTCCTAACGGGACTGTCCTAACCACTTTAATCTGCTGTATGCTGGGCGAGCAAGTACTGACTTAATCTAATAGCCATGAACTAGCTCGTCTGGGTCCAACAGAGCTGACACGAGTTGAAAGGTGATGTTGCACTTGGGTAAGCCTTTTCCATACACAATGGAAGAATTGAGTTAGACCTGTACACGGCAGCATCCTTCCTGTGGATGGATCCACTGGTCTATCGGGATGGAGGCACTGTGCTTACGACCACCTGTGAAGATTTCATAAGCTTGTCATGAAGGGTCATTAGGGTGACATAGGGGGGAGTGTAAAATCTTTCATGGCAGTGCAACTGAAAACCATAATGACACAACCCTGTGGATGAGTTGGAAGGATAATGTTAGAGGGAACATAATGCCACAACCCTGTGGATGAGTTGGAAGGATAATGTTAGAGGGAACATAATGACACAACCCTGTGGATGAGTTGGAAGGATAATGTTAGAGTGAACATAATGACACAACCCTGTGGATGAGTTGGAAGGATAATGTTAGAGGGAACATAATGACACAACCCTGTGGATGAGTTGGAAGGATAATGTTAGAGGGAACATAATGACACAACCCTGTGGATGAGTTGGAAGGATAATGTTAGAGGGAACATAATGCCACAACCCTGTGGATGAGTTGGAAGGATAATGTTAGAGGGAACATAATGACACAACCCTGTGGATGAGTTGGAAGGATAATGTTAGAGGGAACATAATGACACAACCCTGTGGATGAGTTGGAAGGATAATGTTAGAGGGAACATAATGACACAACCCTGTGGATGAGTTGGAAGGATAATGTTAGAGGGAACATAATGACAAGAAAAGGGGACACTGGGATGTTAGGTCCTGACAAGCTAAACTGCACGACCTACTACCTACAGTGTATGGCCAACTCCCAAAAATGGTGGGCGCGTACTTGGCAAACATGTTCAGTATTTTGGTTTGGTTTGGTAGGGCGACAGGTTTGGTAGCGGTTAAGAGCGTTGGGTCAGTATCCAAAAGGTCTCTGGTTCGAATACCCGAGCCAATAAGGTAAAAATCTGTTGATTTGCACTTGAGCAAGGCACTTAACCCTAACTTGCTCCAGGGGTGCCGTACTACTATGGCTGACCCTGTAAAACAACACATTTCACTGCACCTATCTGGTGTACAGTATGTGACGATTAAACATGTTTTAGTCAATGTACAAAGTTCTCAGAAGTTCTCATGCAAATCAATGAAGAGATGTCTCTATATGACGTCTTGATAAATCAATGCAAGTCAGCCATAGAGCTATAAATAAATGTAAATCATCAACCCTAAGAAGCCTACAGACTCTGTAACCTCTGTAAAAGGATCTAAATACAAAAAAGGGTTCCAAAAGGGTTCTTTGGCTGTCCCCATAGGAGAAACCTTTTTGGTTTCAGGTATAACCCTTTTTGGTTCCAGGTATAACCTTTTTGGGTTCCATGTAAAAACCTCTGTGGAAAGTGTTCTACATGGATCTGAAAAGGCTTCTACCATGAACCAAAAAGGGTTATTCAAAGGGTTCTGGGTACAGCTGAAGAACCGTTTTAGGTTCTAGATAGCACCTTTATTTCCAAGAGTGTAGAGACTAACCACCAGATATATAAGTGTACATGATTGAGTCATGTCACTCTGGGCCGAAGTCTCTGAAAGGCATGTTATGTATTTATTGGGATAGCGGGACCCCTTAGACTTGTGTGTGTGCGTGTGCGTGTGCGCTCATGTAAGCGTGCACGTGTGCACATACATGTGTGTGCCTGCAATTGAGCAAATCTCTGGGTATACTGGTGGCATGCAGCCTGTATGGATTACCCTTCCTGGTCCAGGAGCAGCAGGGGTGGGTGGCAGTATGACAGTATGACACCATTGCCCTGCTACCCAACTGTCGGCTCCACAGGACGTGGGTGGGAGAGTAATACTGGCCTTATCTCGGAGCTCCATCTCTGGGTTCAGTTCCTCTGACCTTTCCCGGGGCTCTCAGGACCCGGGAACTGCTGGGGTCAAGGACGAACCAGTAAACCCTCCCTATTTCCCTGTCCCACATCACCCCCCCCCCCCCCCCCTTTCCCCTCCCCTTTAACACACTCTTACACTCCCTCTCTAAATAAGGGCATGTTGAGTCTATTGGCATTCAGGAATATTCAGCCCTCCTCGTAAATCAGGTTAGGGAAGGGGAAAGTATTCTTGGCAACACTGATACAAGGGAGTGTAACTGAAATTCCTTAATGACTTGTTTTCCAAGCAAGATTACCAGTGCCAGCACAAACGGAGATCTGGGGAAGGCCCATAAAGTCACTGCCTGCCTGGGCTTTAGTCGGCTGCTGCCAGACCATGAAGTTTCATCTTACGTGGGCTCTTCTATTTGTCTGGGGGTTGTTTTCAAACATACCCCTTCTCCTACTCCTCCTACACCCCCCTCCCACTCTGGTTTCCTGCAGTTGTTCTTGGGGTCGAGCCTGTCCAATGTGTAATTAATAAAGTGGAGAAAGAGAGAGTAAAGAAACGTTGGGGTTCTCTCTTTCATGGCTTATCAATATCAGGAAGAGGGGGGGGGGGGACAATGGCATTCATCAATCTCCCAACATACCTTTGTGAGGGCCGTTGGTCAAGAGGGCGGTGGGGCTCTTGATGAGTGATGGATGGAGGGAGGGGGACTAACTGACCAGTCCCACGGTCCCACGGTCACTTCTCCACCAAATTCCTCACCCACCGCTCCAAACTGGCATGGTAGCAACCAGTGAACTAATCTTCTGCTTGGAGCACACATACACATACATTTACCTATACAATATACAGAAGTAGGTACAGTATAAATATTTAGTGCTGCTGTCACAACTGGTCATTGGTGTTTGTGTGTAGCTACAGGGTTTATGTGTATGACGATTAGTCCAGTCTGACAGTGGGGCTTTTAGCAGAGTTCTGGTGGTGCCTTAGGTTAATCAATCAGGCCGGACCCTCCCTCCACATGCCCGTGTCCCCTTAACTCACAACCGGAACCCTGAGAGGAAACAAAAACACTTCATGTTTAATGTTCAAATAATTCTAACGGTTGGGTTTAATGTTCGAACGCGGTTGTTTTGCGGATTAATGGGCGTAAATGGTGTAAATGCCTCGTCCAAATGAGAACCAGGGCGTGTTGTCAATGTGCATTGCATGTCACGGCTCCGGTTCCGGCTCTCCCTTTGGTTCTATCACAATTACCTAAGGGGTGAATTCCGAACCGAGGTAAGCGGTGCCAGCACAAACAGTCCCTGAACTTAAGCATGAGAATAGCATGCCATTCGCCCGCTATTCGTTTGGGGTGGAGATTAAATAAATGAATGTGTGGCGGAGGTGTGTCTACAGATACACTGTATTCTGATCTCGACTAATATTTACACCACCTTTATGCACGAGAACCATAACTAAGGTCTAGACCAAGTGGAAAAAGCATTTACTCGTTTTTTTTCTCATAGAAAGAAATAACACCATTAACCATGCATAAGAGTTATTGGTAAGAGCTAGGAAAATGAGTCATCTTTTTTTGGATAAGGGAATTGTAAATATAAATTACACTTGTTTTAGATCTATTTTACCTTTATAACTGCTGGAGACAAATATGAAACCGGCCGTATGGCAGCAAACTGAAGCATATCAAGGTATCAACTTTCCCACAGTAAAGTTTATGAAATGCACTGCTATTATGCAGAATTTAAATTGTAAGGCCTTTTAACTTGCAGGGATGGGCACTCTCGAATGCCTTAATTATAGGCTGCCTCGACTGACTTTCTCTGTTTCCTATGTCTATCATGTTAAGTATTTGCAACTATCCGTATCGACCGTCAGTAGGCCTAATAACCACACATATTCAACTGCCAACGCGATGTTAGTTCCCTTCAGTTGGTATAGCCCACATTATCATTCCATTTAATTCCATTGTTTCATTTACCTTCATTCACTCCCTCTGTGAACGCCGTCATGGCTATGTGGTTGTCGCCAAGGATCATTAGCAACAGTGGATAATACAAGGAAAGAAAATGAAATGTAGGCCAATGAAATCGTTACGGAACGGAGCGCAGACCAAGCCTTAACAGTTTGAATCCGACACATGGCGCAATGCTTGACCGTGTCATCATACAGTTCCATGGTTAGTGCAGGCAATAGACAAGGGTATAGCCTACCATTGTACACTATTCTCTCTGTTATAATTCTATGTACACTAATCTTCCAACATTAGCACGGTGAAAGAACTGAATGTGGCAATTTTCAGAATTAATCAAACAACCGTTTTCTTTCCTTCATGTATAAAGGCTCTCCAACCCATTTTGTCCCATGTGTGCATAGGTTTCATGAGAATTTTTACAACAATTGTTTACAGACAGATTATTTCACTTATAATTCACTGTATCACAATTCCAGTAGGTCAGAAGTTTACATACACTAAGTTGACTGTGCCTTTAAACAGCTTGGAAAATTCCAGAAAATTATGTCATGGCTTTAGAAGCTTCTGATAGCCTAATTGACATCATTTGAGTCAATTGGAGGTGTACCTGTCGATGTATTTCAAGGCCTACCTTCAAACTCAGTGCCTCTTTGCATGACATCATGGGGAAATCAAAAGCCAAGACCTCAGAAAAAATATTGTAGACCTCCACAAGTCTGGTTCATCCTTGGGAGCAATTTCCAAACGCCTGAAGGTACCACGTTCATCTGTACAAACAATAGTACACAAGTATAAACACCATGGGACCACGCAGCTGTCATACCGCTCAGGAAGGAGACGCGTTCTATCTCCTAGAGATGAACGTACTTTGGTGCAAAAAGTGCAAATCAATCACAGAACAACAGCAAAGGATCTTGTGAAGATGCTGGAGGAAACAGGTACAAAAGTATTTATATCCACAGTAAAACGAGTCCTATATCGACATAACCTGAAAGGCCGCTCAGCAAGGAGGAAGCCACTGCTCCAAAACCGCCATAAAAAAGCCAGACTACGGTTTGCAACTGCACATGGGGACAAAGATCATACTTTTTGGAGAAATGTCTTCTGGTCTGATGAAACAAAAATAGAACTGTTTGGCCATAATGACCATCGTTATGTTTGGAGGAAAAAGGGGGAGGCTTGCAAGCCGAAGAACACCATCCCAACCGTGAAGCACGGGGGTGGCAGCATCATGTTGTGGGGGTGCTTTGCTGCAAGAGGGACTGGTGCACTTCACAAAATAGATGGCATCACGAGAGGGGGAAATTATGTGGATATATTGAAGCAACATCTCAAGACATCAGTCAGGAAGTTAAAGCTTGGTCGCAAATGGGTCTTCCAAATGGACAATGACCCCAAGCATACTTCCAAAGTTGTGGCAAAATGGCTTAAGGACAACAAAGGCAAGGTATTGGAGTGGCCATCACCCTGACCTCAATCCTACAGAAAATGTGTTGGCAGATCTGAAAAAGTGTGTGTGAGCAAGGAGGCCTACAAACCTGACTCAGTTACACCAGCTCTGTCAGGAGGAATTGGACAAAATTCACCCAACTTATTTTGGGAAGCTTGTGGAAGCTTGTCGAAGGCTACCCGAAACGTTTGTGTATGTAAACTTCTGACCCACTGGGAATGTGATGAAATAAATCAAATCTGAAATAAATCATTCTCTCTACTATTATTCTGACATTTCACATTCTTAAAATAAAGTGGTGATCCTAACTGACCTAAGACAGGGAATTTCTACGAGGATGAAATGTCAGCAAAACTGAGTTTAAACGTATTTGGCTAAGGTGTATGTAAACTTCCGACTTCAACTGTATGCCCAGGCTTTACTCAGATGTTTTAAAAAAAAACAATTTGTATCATCTTAAATATGAACCACTATCTGGAACCACTGTCAGTAACACCCACATACATTTATAATTGTCCCTTTAGTGTTAGTTTACTTCAATTTGTAGCCTCCATTTTGTGTCATTCCATTACCATTTCGTTTACCTTTCTTCCCTCTTTCACGTCAGTGTATTTGTTCCTGAGCGTCGCTAGCAATAGCGGATCGTATTAGGCTAACGTTGTGCAATAATGTTGAGCGTGTAGCTTATTTCAACCATTCTGGAACTAAGAGCACACGTATCAGTTTAAACCTGGAGCCTGTTCACCATTACTGAACCATTGTCATTAGGCTACAGTTTCATGACTAGTGAGGAATAGGGTATTTATTGGACTACTGTGAACCAGTTCTCTCGTTATATTCTAGTGAGTCTGTCGAAAATATTCAAACCAAAAGGTACACCGTATGTAAAGGGATTGCTTCAGATAAATGTACCGAAAAGCCTATTGGAGACAATCTGTTGGCCAGCAAGTGAGATGAGGTTTTCAGCGGTTGAATTTAATGTATTTAGAGCCCGCAAGGTAGCCACACCTGCAGAGCGTGTTAGGCGACTGAATAAGGTAAGTCTGAATAACACTTTTCGGTACACTTATCTTAAGCCACCTTTTTACATACTGTGTACCTTTCAGTTGGAATATTGTCGACAGACTCTTTCTTTAATACTGAGAAGTGTGTAGGAAAAGTGTGCGTAGGAAAGGCGTACATTTCCTAAGTCTGATTGGCCCCAAAGTGTTTGCATTCAAGGCATTACTGGCCAGCCCCATCAATTACCATTCTTGGCAGTCGTCTGAAATGGAGCTGAATTTATTTAGGGTGGTGCCCAAGTCAAGATACTCGGCACAGCTTTGTGGGCTTTTGTAAAGATTTCAAGATACTGGGGAGGCCGGATACTTTGAACTGGACCTGTTTTCATCTCAGCTTAACATTTATTTGAATACCGCAGACATAAATTGTTATAGATAGTGTGCCCGGACAGACTGCGACGTTTTGACATCTTAGAATGATTACGGGGCTAAAGAGTGCTGTTAATATTGGAAACGGGCCTCCCTGGAACAAGGAACGTGGCATCCCACTTGCATAACGTTACTGTTAAAGGCTGGCGCTCGCGATTGGGCTTCCTCATGCGCTGCGTTCACTCGTTTAATCCGAGGGGGGCTACAGAAGGCCAGCGTTTACAGACAGCTGATGTCAGAGCACGCAACACTGCACATAAACAATGTCTCTTTACACCCTCACCCCCTCGCCCCCGAAGAACATAACAGCTCCTCTGGCTCCCGGACAGCTTTTGTTAATTAGTATTAAATGCCTGGTGCCAACCGGGTGGGTACATGAGAGAGAGAGGCACTGACACTTTGGCGGCTTGGGGCAGCAGCTCACTGAATCTCAATGGGCCGCCGACTGCCGTGTTTTAGACGTGATGACCTGAGACTTGAATAGTGATCCTATGGCTCTAAGGTCTTTGTCTTGCCTTTCCACTGTATGCTCCACTGTTAGCCGTTCCCAAACAACACCCAGGATGTTTCTTTCGCACTCATTGTGTTTGGAGTGTTTCTCTCCGTTTCTATGCCTCCATGATGCCTGCATAATAGCTTTGGCTCTCCAGACACCTGAAGCACATTTTCCTCTCCTCTTAAAGCTGTGTTTATTCGTCACTGGGGCGAGTCGGAGAGAACAAACAGTCTACTGTCCTGGGTTGTGTCTCCTCTCCTTCCCTCTGTGACTTCCTCCCCCTCAATGTGTGTTTGCTCTTGTGACTGTCAATACAGAGTGTATTTGGGGAGCAGAGCATGCCCTATCCTGTAACCTGGCTGGGAGCTTTATCTCACACTGCCCTCCTCTTCCCCCTTGCCGTGGATCCTTGGCTGACACCAAGGGGACAACAACACGGACCCACATGCGCTCCAGGAGATGCTGAAATGTACTGGGAGCATGACACAACCCGAAGGGCATGCGATTGAATTCAAACAAGCCAAAGGGGATGCAAAATGGTGTCTTGGCCTTGTCCTTTTGGTGTGTGTGTGTGTGTGTGTGCGTGCGTGTGCGTGCGCGTATGTGTGTGTGCATGTGTGTTTGCACGCACACGTACAGGCAAGAGGAGTGTGAGAGTAGAGACCCCTGTGCTACAAAGCAGGTCTTTTCAGAGACAACTAGCTATGAACATCCGACAAAAAAAAGCCCATGTGCAGAACACACACTGGAAGCCAATTTAGTCAAGCAACTGTGATCGCTTTTTCATTGGAGCCAGTGTGTGCTTTGGGGCACCTCCAACTTCCTCTAATTGAAGGAACAGTAAGATGCTTTTCAGTTCTTCTCTCGGTCCTCAGCGGATCCCCGGTGGTGCTTCCTCCTCGGCTCATTTGAGTTGTTGGATGGGAGGGTTACTAGGATGCGTTTCTAATGGCACCATATCCCCTATGCAGTGCACTACCTTTGATCAGGGTCCATTGGGCTCTGGTCAAATGTAGCGCACTATATAAGGAATACGGTGCTATTTGGGACGTGGCTTAGGACTGTATCCCCTCTCCACCTTTACGAGAAATATCTCCCTCCGCACCTGCGACTTCACCTCTTGACTGAACCGCTGAGTGAACGTTCCCAGACGTTCCATTTTCCCTAAAAGCCAAGAATAACCTACGGAGTTTCTACGTTAATGATCTCAAAGTGATTTTGAATGATTATTCAGGGGTCCTGTGGTCATTTACGCAAGCAAATTAGCTCAACGATGCAATAATACTTACACACTCTAACCGGAGGAGGTTTAGGAGCAAATCATCCCTGAACTATTTATAAATAACTTTTGGAACTGTACAGCGGAGGGATCCATTGAATCTCCATCATCCTGAAGTGCAACGCATGGCTGATCTAGGGAGAACAGATCTGTCCTGCTGCTTCTTATAGATTGTTCCTGTTTGCTCCCAAAAGTTCATCCAGGGTCGCCGCCATAACATCTTCATTGAATTTTGTGTCTCCTGGAAGCTCTGAAATGTCAAGTCGTTGTCGCCCTGTTAAAACAAGATTAAAGGAAAGAGCCTGGCCTCCTTCCATTGTGTTTATTATCCAAACAAACTACACGGCTTAAGTCGGCTCACTCTGTTTTCCAATACTGCAGCAAATTAAGGAACCCCCGTTATTAATGATTGAACAACATGGAAGCCTTATGATATTACAGCCTCCCATCGGACGTTGATCGGCTTGTAAATATTTACACCGCTGTGGCAAAGATGGAGTTGTCTTCCAGCACTTTTACACACGTGTTCACATGTGCACGCACACAGACACAGACAGACACAGACACAGACACAGACACACACACACACACACACACACACACACACACACACACACACACACACACACACACACACACACACACACACACACACACACACACACACACACACACACACACACACACACACACACACACACACCGCTGTGGGAACAGAATGTGACCAAGGGCCTTATCCCAAAGCGCCTTCTCCCCAATTTTGGTCCCGGCAGGAGGAATGTGATTTGTTTAATTACATGCCCCTGAGTGGCCCCATGGGAAGAATACTTTTTAATTTCTCAGCCTCTAGCGGTCTCCCTTAGCCTGGCTGTCTACTTCACTGGCTGGTCTGGGGTCAGTGTAGTGGGGGCTGAATCGCTGAGTGCCTGCCAGGGGTTACCGGGGCCCACTGATTCTCAGACTAGCGGAATGCCATGCAGGGCTACCCCCCCCCCAAAACCCCTCATAACCCTCCCTTACCCTTCTTACCAGGACTCTTATCAAATGCCTCTTGGGCTCTATACCCGCACCGAGCTTCCCCTTTGTCCCTCTGCCCACCAGGCATGACAAGTGGGGGCGCTGTGAATAGGTGAGGCGGGATTAGAGGCATTCCATACTGATCATATGTTGTGTCAATCAACCTGTCAACCACACCCACATTGTAGTGATGAACAAGCAGAAAATCATGCACAATTTTCTCTGAATTATGACATAGTATTATCTCAGAGTCAAATTTGGGTCGGCAGGTAGACTCGTGGTTAGAGCGTTGGGCCAGTAACCGAAAGGTTGCTGGATTGAATCCCCGAGCTGACAAGGTCAAAATATGTTGTTCTGCCCCTGATCATGGCAGTTAGCCCACTGTTCGTCATTGTAAATAAGAATTTGTTCTTATTAACTGACTTGCCTAGTTAAATAAAAGGTTAATAAAAAAATGTGATAGACTAGCTCTCAACACTCTCAATCTCATGAACACTTACACTCACAAACAACAAACTCCATGCCTCTGATACTGTTGATGGGGCACAAGACAATAACACATGGCAATGCAACAATAGAGAATAGAACTGTCAGAGCATACGGTATGTGTACAGTTTATCCTGTTTGTTTGTGAGGTAAAGGAGGCATAGAGATAGAGAAAGGGGGAAGACTGGAGTCTGAGTTACAGACAAAGGTGCTCCCTCCCTCAGGGGCAGATATGAGACACTGAGGAAGAAGAGGGCGAAAGAGAGGTAGCGAGAGAGGAATGAAAGGCTGCCTCTCTCCGTATCCGACACAGACAGACACAGCAAGGACGGTCTGTTCCGAAGAGCCATTGACCTTCTGCGAGAAAAGCCCCCACTACAAAACAACACATCAATAACCTGAAAAGCGATACGGTGCGAGCGGAACTCACCGTGGTGCATGGAAGAAGAGTACCTGAATGGTCTTGTTTAAACAGCCATTGCCTCGATACAGTCAAGGAAGGGATGTGCTGCGGCATTGTGTGAGCCAACAATAGCAGACTGTAAACTCTGGGTCATAAAAGGGCCCCACCAAACTATGGATATACCTCTCCTATGAACAAACCTATTGTTCCGGCTCAGAAAACACTGTTTCGTGGCTGAGGGCCAGAGTGTGTCAGGTAACAGGTTGTTTGTGGAGACTGAGATCCATAGGCACAGGGGAGGGAGGGAGGGAGGGAGGGAGGGAGGGAGGGAGGGAGGGAGGGAGGGAGGGAGGGAGGGAGGGAGCTGGAGTCAGAGTTGGAACTATTGACTGAGACAAGTTTATTTTTTCTTTAATTTTGATCGCTTTCCTTGGGCGGTGGGAGCAGAAGGCTTAATCCATTGCCATGCCTGACAATGGAGCTGTCAGAGCGGTATGACGCCTCTATAGATAGAGCTGCAATGGAGCATTCAGGGCCCTGTAAACAATCCCTACCACCACCCAGAAACCACACCGCAGCACGGGCTTTGCGCTAACCCCGCTGCTCCCTCCTTCAGAGCTCTCACCCCTCCTTCCCTCCCTGCCTCCTGCTACAGAGTGGTACAGATGAGCCAGCCAGCCTCGAGCAACGTGGGAGCCTTCACCAAACCACCTGGCCCATTGGAGAGCTCTCATCCTGGGCCAAGCCAAAGTCAGAGATTGGCCTGGAGTTGTGGGTGTCACGCAGTACAGTCCTGTCATGCACAACAATGATGTGCTTAATACTGAAGGAGCAGTCCATTCTTACGACACCCTATCTGTCAATACAGTCTGGTTTGTTGAGATCCAAGAGGGTATGGTCCAAGGGATGCCCAAGAGGAAATGAGGTCACTTATAGCAGCTGCGCAGTAGTTATAGAGGATGGAAGTCTTGTTCCTCCAATGGGCTACTTTGTTATTGGACTAGTCCTCCCAGTCATCCTTCAGAACATGATCTAGCATTTTAACAGTCGGATGTGACTCATATAACTCATCTAATCACCTCGACTTTGAACACCCACGTCCGACTCACCCCCGATCCCACCAGCTAAAGATCTCACACTCGGCGGAGAAGGACCCGAGGACCTCCACATCTGTCCTGTCAAAGACTTTGCCGAGGTTCAGTTAGCCCAGAGTGCTCCGCTCCGACTCACCAGAGTCTGTCCAGCATCCAGGGAACAGGTTCATAGAGGAAAGGGGAAGTGCAAGGATGCGTCCCAAACGACACTATATTCCCTATCTAGTGTGCTACTTTTGACCAAGAACCACAGGGAAACCCATAGGGCTCTGGTCAAAAGTAGTGCACTATATAGGGATTAGGGTGCCATTTGGGACGCAAGCAGAGAGGGTTGCGGAGGATGAAAGGACAGCACAATGTTCCTCTCCCAACCATGACGTATTTCTCTTCTTCTTCTACGCTTCTCTTCCCCCCAGCCTCCACCAACTAAACTCTGGGTCTAGGCAAGGCAACATATGGCCATGAGGAAGGAAGACAATCGAAGCAGATGATGTTTGTTTTCATCATAACCACAGAGATGGGGAAATGGTTCCAAACGACATGGGGATAGGCGTGTTGTCATATCAAAACTGAGATTAAAAAAACACAACCGCATTTCCTGTTGTTGTGATTTACGAGTGTTGCTTTTGCAAATGATGTCAACAGACATTATGTGTTTGTGTACACTACAGGGCAAGAGTTTCTACGTTGTAGAATAATAGTGAAGACATCAAAACTATGAAATAACACATATGGAATCATGTGGTAACCAATTTTTAAAAATATAAATCAGAATATATTTTATATTTGAGATTCTTCAAATAGCCAACCTTTGCCTTGATGACGGCTTTACACACTCTTGGCATTCTCTCAACCAGCTTCATGAGGTAGTCACCTGGAATGCATTTCAATTAACAGTTGTGCCTTGTTAAAAGTTCATTTGTGGAATTTCTTTCCTTCTTAATGCATTTGAGCCAATCAGTTGTGTTGTGACAAGGTAGGGGTGGTATAGAGAAGATGCCCTATTTGGTCCATATTATGGCAAGAACAGCTCAAATAAGCAAACAGAAACGAGTCCATCATTACTTTAAGACATGAAGGTCCGTCAATACGTAAAATTTCAAAAACATTTCTTCAAGTGCAGTCGCAAAAACCATCAAGCGCTATGATGAAACTGGCTCTCATGAGGACCGCCACAGGAATGGAAGACCCAGAGTTACCTATATTCCTGGAGACTGTGTGAATCAGGCCTTCACGGTCAAATTGCTGCAAAGAAACCACTACTAAAGGACACCAATAATAAGAAGAGACTTGCAAGGGTCAAACACGAGCAATGGACATTATACCGGTGGAAATTTGTCCTTTGGTCTGTAGTCCAAATTGGAGATTTTTGTTTCCAACCGCCAAGTTTTTGTGAGACGCGGTGTGGGTGAACGAATGATCTGTGTATGTGTATTTCCCACCGTAAAGCATGGAGGAATAAGCGTTATGGTGTGGGGGTGCTTTGCTGGTGACACTGTCTGTGATTTATTTAGAATTCAAGGCACACTTAACCAGCATGGCTACCACAGCATTCTGCAGCGATTCCATCTGCTTTGGTCTTAGTGGGACTATCATTTGTTTTTCAACAGGACAATGACCCAACACACCTCCAGGCTGTGTAAGGGCTATTTGACCAAGAAGGAGAGTGATGGAGTGCTGCATCAGATGACCTGGCCTCTAACAATCCCACGACCTCAACCAAATTGAGATGGTTTGGGATGAGTTGGACCTCAGAGTGAATGACAAGCAGCCAACAAGTGCTCAGTACATGTGGGCACTCCTTCAAGACTGTTGGAAAAGCATTCCAGGTGAAGCTGGTTGAGAGATTGCCAAGCGTGTGCAAAGCTGTCATCAAGCCAAAGGGTGGCTATTTGAAGAATCTCAAATGTAAAATATATTTTGAATCGTTTAACACTTTTGTGGATACTACATGATTCCATATGTGCTATTTCATAGTTTTGATATCTTCACTATTAAAAATGAGAAAAAAAACCTTGAATGAGTAGGTGTTCTAAAACGTTCGACCGCTAGCGTACGTCGAAGTGAGTTGAAGTACAGTAGAGTGACTGTAAGATGAGTCAGATTGAATTATGATAACATATTTCTAAAGGAAGCACCTCATGGCCAGACATTACACAGTACTACACAGTTAAGTTTATGGATAGTGTGTATTATGGATAGTGTGTATTATGGAGAGTGTATAACTTGGAGTGAAATGGAAGCACAACTTGTTGGATGCAGATTCTTTGCTGAAAAGGGTTAAACATGACCATTTTTGTATTTCGTTATTTCACCTTTATTTAACCAGGTAGGTCAGTTGAGAACAAGTTCTCATTTACAACTGTGACCTGGCCAAGATAAAAAAGCAAAGCAGTGCGACAAAAACAACAACACAGAGTTACACATAAACAAACGTACAGTCAATAACACAATAGAAACATCTATGTACAGTGTGTGCAAATGTAGAAGAGTAGGGAGGTAGGGCAATAAATAGGCCATAGAGGAGAAATAATTAAAATTTAGCATTAACACTGGAGTGATAGATGTGCAGATGATGATGTGCAAGTAGAGATACTGGGGTGCAAAAGAGCAAGAGGGTAAGTAATACTATGGGGATGAGGTAGTTGTCACGCCCTGACCTTAGAGATCCTTTTTATGTCTCTATTTTGGTTGGTCAGGGTGTGAGTTGGTGTGGGCATTCTATGTTTTTGTTCTATGTTTTCTATTTCTATGTGTTTGGGTGGGTGTGGTTCTCAATCAGAGGCAGCTGTCTATCGTTGTCTCTGATTGAGAACCATACTTAGGTAGCCTTTTCCCACCTGTGTTTTGTGGGTAGTTGTTTTCTGTTTTTGTGTCTGCACCAGACAGAACTGTTTCGCTTTCGTTCTCCTGTTTGTTGTGTTTGTTCGATTAGTTTTTTTGAATTAAATCATGAACACTTTAAACGCTGCACCTTGGTCCACTCTTCCTTCAGCCCACGAGAAGCGTTACAGTAGTTGAAGTACTGTAGACCTCAATAAAATAATAGCAGTGTCTGCATTTAAATGGTTAAGCATTGTCTTAACTGAGGGGGGAATGGGTAACCTAATGCATTTTAATAATGCTCATTTTTAGCGAGAGAATTGTATGCCGTTGAATGTCACATTTGCAAAAGAGCCAAGTTCATCCAGTAAGATTCATGCAGGATGCAGCGGTGGAGAAAGCACTCTTTAAGCTGATTTACGCTTGAACCGGGTTTGCGGTCCGGCATTGCCGTGCTCCTCCCAAATTTCGTAACAATGCGGGAAGGCTCCGTATAGCTCTGCATTGACATGATAGGTTGACGGTAGGTGGGTGCGGTACGTCCTGTATAAACACAAAATCACTTCCTTGACAACTTCCTTCACAACAGCTCTGCTCTGCAAGTGCACAAAGTATGAATTCCCTGACATTACAGTAAATGCTGTTTGGCAAATACAGATTCCGGATTGACCATAAATCAGCTTTAAGTCACAAAAGTTGTGCAGAGTGCCTCAATGACCCTGTGGAAATAACCCAGCAAAATGAATATTGACAGAGTATAGGGCCTACACTTGGAGTGTGTTCAATGCTGACCGTATAAAACAAATATGGCTGCTTATAGTTTGTGGGCGGTATGGCAACAATATCCTTTAGTTGAGAATACAACGGAACTGTTTATCATAACCTTTATTTAACTAGGCAAGTCAGTTAAGAACAACGTTTTATTTACAATGACCGTCTACCCCGGCCGACGCTGGGCTGTGCGCCGCCCTATGGGACTCCCGATCGCGGCCGGATGTGATAAAGCCTGGATACGAACCAGGGACTGTAGTGACGTCTCTTGCATTGAGATGCAGTGCCTTAGACCGCTGCGCCACTCGGGAGCCCTGCGCGAGATCAAATGTATTCAACCATGTCTATTTAACGTAATGACACAAGTAAATCCCAGAAAGACTATATGCAGCGTACATGTCTACCTGGTTGACCTTAAGTTGAAGTAATATGACAGCAGAACTTCTGTGTGCTATTTAAAGCAGCTTTGGGAAAAGATAACTCGAGGTTCGAGTGAATCTCAAGTATATTGAATTTCCTTTAAAACAGCGCTCAGACTCTATGTTTAGGAAGTGCATGAAAGAGTATACTTCAACTCCTTTATGTGCGAGCACAAAGCAAAGCTTACACATTTTTTTTTTTTTTTTTTTAAATGTCATGGAGCGGAAGGCCCCACCCAACCCTTACCTGAATCCCCATTCAAAGAGCTAGCGTAAAACAGGATATCATTAGTATTAGAAAGGAAACGAGGCTTAACAGATCCTAACAGCCGTCTATTAAAAATATGAATACTTTGTGTTGGTGGTCTGGTTGAAATCTTTTAAATAACAGGTTCCACATGCCATCAATTCCCCAAGGCAGGCGCTATATCAGCACTTGACTTTGAAAGATTTTCACTTGCAGCGTGAGTTGACACCCTCTCTCGCACTCAAAAGAGAAATGTACAGAAAAAAAAGACCACCCTCTTCCCCTTCAATTACTATTCCATGAGTCAGACAAACGTGTCTTAGCCACTTTTCACTTCCTTTCCAAGAAAAACGTATTTGATTGTACGGGGAGGTTTGCCGGGGCGATGATTAACAAGTGAAAAGGCTGGAAGGCATGCTGACAATGTAAGTCCCCCGATAGCTTTCTTCATTACCAATGCTGTCTAGTCTAGTGAGAGGCCATATGTCATAACTTGCAGCTTCTTCCCCCTTTTGGGAGCAATGGACATCACCACACAAATTACAAAAGTATTTTTATCACCTCTTAACTGTAACCCAAGACGATGAGTTGCGAGGAAATGTCAGTGTCGACAGCCAAGTCAAATCAATGAGATTATGCATCGTGGTGAGTTTTACTCCAAGCTGTCTCGTGATATGATTACAGTATTACCCTGGCGGCCTGTGATTTCAGTGAGATATGATTTATTCCCGCAACATATAGTTTTGGGGGATGATCAGAATGAAGTATGGCAAAGATACACAAAACAGATGACTAATTTCACCCCAAAATAATAAAGCAATACAGATGTATCCGAAAACATTGTATTGCTTCACTGGAGTAAAGGCCATTGTTCGTTGCAAACGTAATTCGTGCTACTACGTTTACAAATTCCCTTTTGCTGAAATTAAGTTAATTCAAATAGATCAATAGCTGTTGCTGGTTTTGTATAGTCCAAGAGAGATGCTGTACTATGGGCCAGCGTTGAAGACAACCAAACAGCTGGATGCAGTGTGTCTGTGCCTTAGCTGCCCTGTCTCCCTGCCTGCCTTCCCTCCACATCTCTGTTCTGCTGTCAGATCAGACAGCCACTCTCAGCCCCAAACCTCAAAGAATTCCAATTACACAGCATTCCCTCTCTTCTCCTCTCCTCATGTCTTCTCCTCTCCTCTTCATCTCTCCTCTACCCCCCTCTCCCCCCACCCCACATCTCCTGTTCCCTCCTCTCGCCCCCTCCCTCCTCTCTATGTGGTACTTCCAGGCGTAACAATGGTTTCTCACACAGCCACACCCTCCCCTCCTCTGCCAGTCAGCTGCATGTAAACACTGCTCTCTCCCAGCATGTCCACGAGGCCCGAGTCAAACCGCGCCATGCATAAACAGGAAAGCCAATGAATGGGCCTACATGCCAACCGCCCATTCGCTTGTCAATCACGCGCCACACAATACAATTCAATTCAACTTTATTTATTAACAGTGGATAAAGACAGCGTTTTCCCATGCGTGCCGTCAGTGGTTTAGTCGTACTTGGAGAAGTGGGTATACTCTAATTTCACAACAAAAACATCTAAACGGCCTACCCGGCGAAGGGAAGGTGCGCTGTGTGAAATATTATATGAGAAATGGTGACATACACTCTGAATGACCTAAAATTATAAATCCCATATTGGTCTTTCACAGTCAGGCCAACCCAAGCTGTACTGTGCAAGTAGGCCAATAGCAGGCCTACTATTGAAACTGACAAATTAGTTTCAATAGTAAATTGACTCAGAAATTGACAGGTTTCAGGTTTCGCTCTCATTGTCACACTGTTTCAATAGAAAGAAAGAAAATGAATTGGACGTTCTAAGTCCATAACAATGCTTAAACCGCATCAGGAGACCACTATTGAGGTCACATTTACATTTTTTGAGTGTAGTTACCCTTTAGGCTAATTCAAGTGTACAGGCACCTAGCACTGTTGTTTGGTTAGCTTGTTTCTGTAGCACATGAGATGGAGTTTGCAAAACAAATGGCCACTTGACTTGATGCAAACAATCATGATGTCATTCTGCCAGGTAGGCATTGGCTACTTTGTAGCTAATTAACAGTTAATTAAGAATGTTTTTTGGAAAGCCTTTCCCTCTACCAGAAGACATTTAGGCCTATCATAAGCATTGCTATATTTTTCACGTTCCTTAACTGTCCCTAAACCTGGATGTTTTACTTCATATTATGAGGGCATGTCTTACCTTGCATCAAAGTAGCCTACAGCCAAAGTCCCACATGGAAACGTGAAGGCCATTATTTTCTAAAGACTTTTGCATTCTCCTGTTCGATTGGTTTTCAAGTCAACTTTCTTTCATGGTCTAGCAGCCAAAGGCATTATGTTAGTCATATTAGCAACCCATGATAGTTGTTTCATCTTTACATCTGTCCTCTTTCTAAATTTCCAACAGATATGTCCACCTCTGTTCATGAAACCGCTCGCATCTGCAGTGCTCATTTTAGAACTGTGTTTTCCCGCAATTGGATTTTGGAAGATTCGCACGTAGGCCTACCGCCACGTGTGCGTTGCTGAGCTTAAAAACGTGAAGTGATAAAAGTTATCGACATTTTAAGCTAAACCTTCTGATCGCTTCTATCAGCCTTAATAATTGATGTGGCATATACCTCCAATACACTACTTTGATACCCATCGTGGGAATTAAGAAGTTAGCATATGCAATGCCCAGTGAAAAATAAGTAGGTAGCCTATACGTCATACGACTGTGCATACCATCCTCTGCACCACAGTGTTTACAGGGCTATATTCCTGAGTTGTATCTTCATGTGTCCTGTCATTTTATAGGAGTTCTCCATTTATGGAAGAAGTTGCAGTGAGTGTGGGTGAGAATGGAAAAAGACAAGGCAGAGATTTATCTGTCGTGAGAATGCATAAGAATGTACAGGGCCATCGCCGTGGTGAGAGGCAGAGGAAAGTCCCAGTATCAAGTTCAGACTTTCCGTTAAAGACGCTGACTACAAACCAGACTCTTCATTTGGCATTTTGGGGCGTTATTTGGAAGCAAACGTCTCTTGCCATTATGCTTTAAAAAAAAAAAAAAAAATTAAGTTGAGGTTTTCTGTTTAGGGTTACACAAACTACAGACATCCAGATGTATATGGATTTAAAAATAATCATAAATAGGCCTACATTCCTTCTACATAAGGTATGCTAGAACATGTCTGCCACTGTCCCACCCAGTGACCGGTGGAGACATACGGTACACAAACCCGAGCTAATGTTAGCAAACAAAAGGGTGTGCAGACTGATCTTTATTAAACCCACCGGATAAAGGAATGTTTTTGCTTAATTATCTTCTCATGATTAGTCCTTTTTTGGTGGAGGGAAATGGATTATTATTATTTGGGCCAAATATTTAATGTTCCCATTATTTGAGGGAGCGCATAAACAAATGCGTCATGAGCATTGTGTGTACAATAACACAGAGACATTTTCCCACACCGAGGCCAGGCCTGGCAGCAAGGGCTGAACCTCAGAGATCCTGGCAGCACCAGGATTTCAAACCACTACATTACAAACCACCATAGTGTATACATACTATCATAGATCATTACAAATTGACAGATCACTACTAGCATGGATCACTACAATACAGTAGACCACAGAAGCAGATACTGTTCTAGCATTAGGTCCTATGCTCGATCACTGCAGATTGGATCATCCCAGACGGTTGTTCAGAAAGGATCTCCTGAACAGATCGTATCATGATGGGTCACCACAGACAACACTGTACAACCACAGGTTACAGAGTAGAAACCACCACAGAACATCACAAGAACCGAACGAACATGAATATCATGGGCCGTGAGTCACAACAATGATCACGGCGTAGATTTCTTGGAAAATGTATCTTACAACTGGAAAAGATATGACAGGTAATTAAGAATCACCTTACCAGAGATCTCAAAGGGCTTCAAGATTCCAAAAAGTTACGACAAAACCTTGCGTTGCTATCTGTCCACAATCACATTGTACTAAGCATTGTGACATCACCCCAATGGGGACTCCACACATACTAAAGTAAGGACCACGAACTCGAACAAAACAGATGACAAACCACTACACCGCAGCAGTCATAGAGGTCATTGTGTCAAATAGTTGAGACAAACATTCACAAGTTGCCATATCAATTTTGGGATGAGAGGAAGGAAAATTGAACTGGAGAATCTCAATGTTATAGCCTCGTCCTGGGGGTCTTACAAAGTACAGAGGGCACACTAAATTCAACCACTCTGATAGCATCTTCATTCTTATGGTCTGACGTTCACCTCCACAGAGCAGGAAACTGTAACATAACCAGAATACCGAACCCACTCGGGATTGGCTGAGTCACAGCGGTGAACCTAGGGTCACTAGTTAGATGTAAATCATATTGGTGTGAAGAGAATATGTCAACAGAACCCCTGCAATTCCACTTAAAAGGAATCAAAGCATATGGAAATATCGTTTGAAGTGCAAACGTGTCGTCAGTAGCTCGTTATGATAGAACCGTAGGTGATCTGGTGATTAATCATATCTGAGGGCCTCGGATCTCGAGCGGAAAAGGCAATGCATCATGAAAAACATGATCTGTGTGGCGTTTTAGGAAGCCATTAGTGAAACTACTGATGAGGCTGATTGGAGAAGGGCCGTTTCCTTTCACTGGCGCAGCGGGTTGCTATTTACAGAGCTCTGATAATGACTGTGAGGGCAAAAGTACACCAGCCTAGAGTAACGATACGTATCACTGTGATTGGCGCAGGTCCAAAGCATAGACATGCATGCTATTTTCTTTGAAAATACACAGGCACACTTAGAGTATACATTCTCGCACACACTTACACAGTCGACAAACAAATCCTTGTGCAAAAACACAAACTGCAGAGACATGTACTCTCTCTCTCTCTCTCTCTCTCTCTCGCTCTCTCTCTCTCTCTCTCTCTCTCTCTCTCTCTCTCTCTCTCTCTCTCTCTCTCTCTCTCTCTCTCTCTCTCTCTCTCTCTCTCTCACTCTCACTCTCACTCTCACTCTCACTCTCACTCTCACTCTCACACACACACACACACACACACACACACACACACACTCATACTAATGCTCATCAATCACCCATTCTCCACAGAGGTGTCCATGGCGGAGCCTAATGTCCGGTGTGCAACCGCCCCTGTGTTGTGGTCCAATATTGGTTTGCAGTCCCAAGGATACGGCCTGCCTGGCTTGGTATTCTGCCTAAGCGCTCCTCAAAATCAGAGCCATTTATAATGAAGTGATGCACGGACATTTGCTTTCCCTTCATGGGGAGAATAATGGAAGTCTATGTGCAGATGGGACTACTTTTTCACATCACTGAGCGGCCCCCCCTCTGCTAGCCTCCGGCCCCGGGACCAAGACGCCAATCCATCAGTCTCGGAGCCAGAAATGTGTGGCAGGGAAGCGGGGAGCAGAGGCACGGAAGGGAGCTCCGTTGGGGGGTGGAAGGGGTTTCTGGTCCATGAGTCTGACAGCAGACATTTCCATCAGATTTTCATGTAGTTGGAGGTCTGTGTCGTTAGCATAATATATCTCCCAGCAGCTGTCTCTCTGAATACACAAAGTGAAGTGTAAGGAATGATGTGATAAGCTTGCAGGAGACATCATCCCATGTGTGTCCGAGAGATCCCTGAGCAGGTCTTCTGTTTCTACGACCGTTGGGTTAGCAACGCGTGCGTTTATTCACGCGCGTACGCATCTGCATACATGTGCGCATCTGTTTCCGTGTGTGCATACATGTGCCTATACATCTATGTCCACGTGTATGAGTTTTGTGTTTTCACCCCACACAGAGATAACCACTCGAGCTGAATTTCTGTGGGGCCTTGCTCTTCCACTGGCTGCCTTTAAAAATCTCTTGTCCTGATGCTGCAGAGGATAGGTTCAGCTGTAAGAGCACAGGGAATGACTCGGACCAAATGCTATGCAGTGTGACATCTGCAAACCATAACGCCCCCTTAAAAACCAGAGTACTTTATGAAACAAAGAACATGGCTTTGGCTTTTTTTCTTTGTATAATAATGAGGCCACAGGGTAAGCATCTTCACAGGAACTGGTGGGGCGAGAGAGCGAGGTGCCTTGAAGTTCATTGCAAGTGTCGGTTTCGCTTCAGCTAGACTTCTAAAGGCGCTGCATTCTTACGTCGCTGTTAAATATTCACATGACACTTTATGTGTGTGGTTACATTTATGACATGACATACCCCACCCCACACATCTTTATGACTTGCAGTATGTTTGGAAGTCCTAAGTGTTTGACTTCAGGGCTTTAGTGCACTTTATCGTCCTCGTTGTTGAACGAATGTCGCTTCTCAAAAGTAGCAAGGCCAGATGGACTCATGGCGTTGTGTTGATTGTGCTGTTTGTATTGTGTGTTTTCATTTATGCTTTTTAATTTTTATTGCCCAGATTTCTATTTCAAAAGAGATTCTATATATCACTGTGGGTCTTTCTGGGTGAAATGAAGGTTAAATCAATAAGAAAAATGTAAGATTTCGGTCACACTTTATTTGGATAGTTCATCTGTAGATGCTCTACAGATGGTCATAGTATCAATAAACTATCTGTTGATGAGCAACTGCTTGCTAAGGTTACGGTTAGGGTTAGGTTTGGAATAAGGGTTAGTATAAAGGTTAAGGTTATGGTCGGAGCTAGGGTTAGGGTTAGTAGATAGTTCGTTGAAATGTTACTGATAATCAGTAAAGCAAATACAGATGGACTACCCAAATAATGTTACCATTATTTCATAATGATTTTCTATTATTCTTTAACAAAATAGGCCTACCGGTAAAACCTGCTTCACCTACAGTGGTACACAACATGTAACAGTAACTAACAGTGACTAACAGAAAGTAGAGCTCAGTTACTGGATGGTATTGGATAGAATGATCCCTGAAATTCCTGTGCTCCTTCCCCCCGTAATTATTTCAATTGTGTCTGTGCTTCTAACGGATGCAGTCGGGACTCTGCTGCCGTAGTCTGACTCCTTCAAGGACGAACTGATGCAGTCTGTGGTCTAACAGGGACCAGAAATTGGCCTGGTCATTTCTAACACTGGACAATTTTTTTCCCTTGAGGCCCCCAATCCCGGCCCATTTTCGTTCCTCGAAGCCCTAATTTTTAGCCAAATAATGATCCCTCAGCACAAAACCTCCAATTTAGACAGGCCCACGTGGCTAAAGATGGACCCGTCTGGCATTTTGCCGGAACTGCCTTGCGGCCAGTCCGTTTCTGCAGTCCAACTAACCTGAAGGGTAATCAGGTTTATCATGCTCCTTTACATCCATGCGTTCAAATATGGAGCCCTGTCTTTGCTGGAAATGAGATGGAATCCTACGAAATGACTTTAACTTCAGATAACAGATCAAATGTAACACAGAACATGCAGTGAATATAGCCGATAACTTAAATGCCCTACAATTTTCAATACTCTGCTAGAGTAAAAACACGCATTGCTTTATGAGGGAACCTTTAAACGTGTACAAAAGCTGAAGAACACACTCACATCCAGGTACTTTCAGCAGGTGCTGGAGTTATAGGTAAACTCATGGAAAACAGAAAGGAAAACGCTGCACACTGCTGCCCATGCTCCCAGGCGATATTTATTCATAACAACGTTACGACCCTTAGGTCTTCATCAGGCGTCCAAACTTTAAAACGTGACCATTTGTCAAAGCTGGGAGTACCACACGACATCAAGAGAAACGTGCATCTCTCTTTCATAAGTGTTGGAAAATGAGCAGTTCTGGACTAGGAAGATATTGTATATCTGATGCTCAACCAAGTCAAAGTAACAGGAAACAAACAGCCTGAGGACCTGTGTCTTTATTTAACCCACTCAGTATATCATTAAAGCCCAGCCAGCCAACAGAGTCAAAGACACTGTGGCATCCTATTGCAGTGAACCTGGATACAAAACACACCTGACCAAGTAAGGAGAGGGCCGAGATGTCTTATCTCTGCTAAGTCAGTGTGATCCTTGTCAGAAGTGGCAGTACCCAACACAACACCAGTGCCCCTTGGAATCTGAGCGCCCGCCCTGCAACTACCTCGCCGGCCGACTTAGAAGGAAAGCAAAGAATCTGCTCAGATGAGGGGGAATTCTTCTCCTGAGTGGTTGGTTACACAAACTTCTTCCTTTGTTGCCATTCGTGTAACTGTAGTGTACTTTTGCCCCCCTTTCCCCACTCTGGCAAACAACTGAAACAAGGAAAGCCCAGTGGATTCATAGGCATTGAATCCTAATTGGACTAATGGTGGTGGTAGATCTACATTTCCCCTAGTCTCAGTCCATCCATGAGGGCCAGTGTTTATGTCTGCAGCCAGGGTTGAGGAAATCTCCCCAATCATTTATGGGGGCGCTTGTTTGTTGTAGAATGCAGCTCTGGAGGAGATCTTATCACGGGGCTGTAGCCACTAGACCAGACCAGAGCCGGTCTGTCATCATACTTAAACAGTACATAGTACAGCAGGAGTCTAGTGCTGGTACATACCACGACTCCATGCCTACGGGTAAGTGATTACACAACCGTGTTTTTCTCTTATTTTCTCGGCTCTAATGCTTCCTCATCCTTCACTTTAATTGATGCAACCCACTTCGTTCCGTAATAGCCATTGGATGCCATTGTGCAATGCTGATTCAAGAGGGAATTGTTGCTACATTTGATGATACTCATCTATACTACAGTCAAACACACTCACAATACCCGGAAGACACACTGAAACCCAGCTCCTTTTCCCATAATGAAGAAGTTTTGTTTATAAATCTGACTGAATGATAACCCAAATAACACTCCTGACCTGTGTGAGAATGAGAAGGAAAAAAAGGTGTGGAAGCTAGCCTGCATGCTATTAGCATGGGCAATGGACAATGTACCCACTTCCCATAGCAGTAGCACCCTCTGTTTTGTATTCTACACAGTAGTTCCTGGGAGATCTGTCTGTCAGTGCCTATAGGCCCAGCTCTGACAGACGTGTTCTGTGGGCCCGTATCAGCAGACACGGTTAGGTTAGACTGCACCATCACCAGCACATCCTCCTGTAGTGCCTGTCGTTGACCTGGAGCGACCTCGTCCCTCCTCTCCTCTCCACGGGATCCATGTGAACACACAGCTCCTCCACAGATCCAACTGTGAAAAGGAGAAAATCTCTTTGCTAAAGTTATTCACTACTTGAAACATTCCCCTACCTCGTTCTTTTCCCTACTGCTTTGGACGCAAAATGAAAACAAACAAGGCGAATTTCATTTTTCCTGCCAATGTCTTTGCTGAATATTTCGCTCCAAATTAAAAGTTGCATTTGTCAAATGCTGCTTCAGCAACGAAGGACATTGACGGGAATGAATACTGTCTGGAGAATACAGTGATTTCGTGTGTGAACCAGGGTGTCAGAGGGAAACGTGAAAGGGGAAACTTCCCCAATGATTCAGCATGTCATTTTTCAAGACTTAATAAAAACATATGGAAGGAATGAGGGTGAGGTACTGAGGGAGCTGACAAGTCCAGCACAGAGGTGTGTGAAGACTCATTTACAGCGCAGCACCTCTCTCCTTTCCCCTCCTCTCCTCTGCTGCTCCCCTGTACCCAGGCCTGCCCTAGGCCACAGAGTCCCAGGGAGAGGGTCCGCCGTAGAGCCACAGGTCTCCAGGACACTGCGATTGAAACCATGTGAGATGAAGCAACCTCTGGAATCAGCTTTCCACATGAGCTAACCCCCCGAAACCTTAGATGACAAAAATAAGGAGTGAATGGAGAGTCCCATTGCCTCCCCCGAGCATAAATAAAGATAAAAACTAAAATGGTTTTCATTCACATATGCACGGCTAGCGTGTACAGTATACTTGAACCCCATCCAAATGCACATAAGATACAATGACTTTCGTGAGATCTGTAGAGGAGGTGAACACACACAAACTATTGTATACGTCGACAGCAGACAAGCTTTGTCGTTCATTTAACGTAACGTCGTTCATTTAACGTTAGTCATTTAAAAAATGAATCACCACAATGGAGATTCTATTGTTATGGCCACCACCCACTTTCCAATAACACAGCCAGTCCTGACTCCTGACAAGTCACCTTTTTACCTGAGTTTCCAAGACACCCTAATGTCATTGGCTGTATGGAACCAATGGAACATGATGTTCAGTGTTAGGTATTTGGCGAGCTGGTTTCCATGTGAGTCTGGTGAATGAAGCCACCAGAGGATTCCTCTAAGCCCTGTCTCAGTTTTGGAGAGGGGAAATCCATCCATCAAAATGTTGTGTGCGTATATGTGTGTGTGCGTATATGTGTGTGTGCGCACACATGCACAGCAAGATGATAGGATCCCCGTTGGATATCTGTCACACACACACACACACCACCAAAGCTCTTTTGTTTGTTTGTTTTGGGTGTAACTCTGAAACCATGGTGCTGGGTCACACATCGCTTCAGTTTTAATTTCGAATGGCAGTCAGACTGATCCCACTTCACGCTGTTATTCTCGCTCTCTTTCACACACACTCTCCCACTCTCTCACTCGCTCTCTCACCCTCTCACTCTCACACTCTCACTCGCACTCTCTCACTCACTCACTCACTCACTCACTCACTCACTCACTCACTCACTCACTCACACTCTCTCACTCTCTCACTCTCACACTCACACGCACACGTACACACACACACACACTGTCAGATGAGAGTCGGCTTCATTAGAGCTAGCTAGCCTGGTCCTGCTCCAGTTTGGCTAATCACACTCAGCAGTGAGAAACGCAGTGAGCTCAACTGTTCCACGGGACGGGCCAAACTCCCATCGCCACCACCGCCACCTTCTCTCATCCTCCAAATGATGCAAAAACGCCCTTCCATTGTGTGTTTCCCCCCCCCCTCTGTTACCACATATCAACCAGCTGTGAACGCTAAAACACATTTCTACCCTACAGTATCTGAAACATGTTCCATTTTTGAAGGTGGTCGGTTTACGTTCAAGATAAGTTAGGTTTAGGGCTCTGTTCAGATGTTAGGGCTGAAACTGAAGCTCTGGTTGCTGTGGTCTACCAACAAAGCCAAGCCCAGGTTATGAAGACCAGATCCATGAGAACGTAATTCATCCCCTTCCCCATCCACAACCCTCCTCGAACAGAGAATTAGTTCAAGATGGTTTGCGTTGATTTAGGCTGCTTTGAGGTGGTGGCGTGTTGGTTCACCACAACACAACATTGGCGGATTCCTTACCACAGACCGCCAAGGCCTGCTGACTTGGGACTGGAGCATGTGTTGGAGGGGAAAGCCTGACAAATAAATGTTATGGACAATATTTCATGGCTGATCTTTCATGGGGTGTATACAGGTAACTGCCAAAATAAAAGAAACACCAACATAAAGTGTTTTAATAGGGCGTTGGTTCACCACAAGATGCCAGAACAGCTTCAATGTGCCTTGGCATAGATTTTGCAAGTGTCTGGAACTCTATTGCATGCATGCGACACCATTGGTCCACTAGAATTTCCATAATTTTGTGTTTTGTTGATGGTGGTGGAAAACGCTGCCTCAGGCGCTGCTCCAGATTTCCCATAAGTGTTCAATTAGGTTGAGATCAGGTGACTGAGATCCCCCCCCCCCCATACACACACACATTCACACTCTAAACCCCCTATGCTCCTTTGAGACCCCTCTTTCAAAGTCACTGAGATCTCTTCTTCTAGCCATGGTAGCCAAAATAATGGGCAACTCTTCATTTGTATATATGACCCTAAGCATGATGGGATGTTAATTGCTTATAAAAACTCAGGAACCATTCAATATACTTTTTAATCCCTCATTTACTCACGCGTTTCCTTTATTTTGGCAGTTATCCGTCTATGGAGACTCGTCTTCATCAAGGGCACAATGAAGAAATAATGAGGCAAATCAATACATAACAAGAAGGAGAGATAATCTGTTTCAGAAGACGCCCATAAACACCAAAAGAGCCTAGCTATTTCGGGGAGCAAACACACGCATACCATCAGAGGTACATCTTCTTTTCTCATCAAACACTGGCATCCTTTCGATGCCTTTCTACATAAGTAGTTCCTCCTCTTATTGTAACCATGTATTCTAAAGAAGTCAACGATAATGGTTTCATTTCCCCTCAGGTAGCCAGTGAGGGCAGAGGGTGGGTGGAGGTTAGGAAGGGAAGTCTGAGTGAACAAACTGGATGTGGAGAAAAAATCCTCCCTCTATCAGAGGATAAACAGTGTGATTGGAAGTCAGCAATTAGAGGTCATGGAGATAAAGAACTGGAAGAGATAAGTGTGCCACGATTTGGCTCAATGGGCAAATCCCCCATAGGCCTGCTGTGAATGCACCTCCACACGCAGAGCACACGCAGACTACATAAACACACATGGGCCGTGCCTCATGCAGCCTTGTGTCTGACACAGTACAGCCTGATCTCATTGACTAGATGTAACATAGTAAATGTAAATCCGGGACACTGAACTTAGTATGATATGTTACGTTTGGTATGGTTACATAAGACAGATGGTTATTTAAGTCAAAAACTAAAGTAGTGTGGTTGGGTGAATTTATAAAGTGAATGTCTAGCAACCCGAAGGTTGTGAGTTTGAGTCTCATCAAGGGCAACTTTTCAAATACGTACTACTTTTGTAGCTATTTTGCAACTACTTAGCATGTTAGCTAACCCTTCTCCTAACCCTAACCCCAACCTTTACTATTTTAGCTAACCCTTCCACTAACCACAACCTTAACTCCTAAACTTAACCCTAACCTTAACCCCTAGCCTAGCTAACATTAACCAGCTAGCTAACGTTAGCCACCTAGCTAGAATGCGTAACATATTGTACGTTTTGCAAATTGTAACGTATAATACAAATAGTCATTTGTAATGAAATGGCTGATGGACATGCACAAAATAATACATACCATATGAATCGTAACATAATGTATGGAGTGTCCCAGATTTACGTACTGAATAATATGAAATGCTCTGAGACCAGGTTGAATATGCCTAGGGCTAGGGAGACATAAGTGGGATAGAAAGAGGTTCCATATAGTGCAATGCTGCTATGTACTGTGCTCTTAAAGTAACTTTAATGTGTTTACAGATTTCTATTAAATATGACCTATAATTAATTGAAATATGAGTAAAATAGTTTTTCTTCCAAAAAAGTCTAATTAAGTGTGCTAAAAAGTAGATTTTCTGTGTTGTGTTGGAATGGTGTGGGTGTACCCCAACAACAGAATGGTGTGGGTGTATATATATTCATGTGAGTAGACCGCTGATTGGCCAGCTCCTTCTCCTCAGGAGGATGACATCATCCTCTATGAGGAAATAGCAAGCATTTTTTGAACGGTCTGTTTGAGGTGGGGTTTTTTAAGTGTTTTTTTCCCTCCAATTTATGCTTTGGACACAAATACGAGTACAGGATGAGTCAACAACATTATTTAGGTATGAGTTAACAGAACTGGACAGTTACTTTAACACTGTATTAGAGAATCCAATTTTTTCCCAAACAAAAACCATTGATATCAAAGTTGACCAAACTACAGAACTCTATGCACAAAGATTACTTTCAATTGTTATAATAACCCGTTTAAAGGAAGAACGGTCCAGATACAAAGTTTGGTAACAGAATAAAATGGAGGGATATCTTAACCTAATTCTGTTACGAAACTTTGCATCTGCACAGTTTTTCCAAGACAATGCTTTTAATTGTATTTTCTGTGTAAACTTTGAAAGCAATGGATTTTGTTTGTCACACATTTTAAAGTGTAATTCCATTACCGTGGAATGTATTGAATATACTGTACTGTATACAGGGATGTGAAATACGTAGACATATTTTGTCATTCCAGAGATGCTTTTAGTGGCTCAGTCTTTTTCCAGGAAACTCTCTTTCATGGTGCCAACGTGTGTCTGTACACCCTTCCCTTGTGACCACTGACCACCACAGTTGTGTGCTCTGGAGAAACACAGAAAATCATTATGTCTCACACATAATTATGTTTTATAAACACAGGCATAATAATTCTGGAGTGTTTACACAGGTTGCAATGGTAAAGTTATAATGTTACCGCAATAGATTATGATGCTATCATGACGTTTGTTTTCTTTCTTTTTTGTTGTTTAATTAATTGCTTCTCTAGACAATAATACAGCAAGGTCTGGTCAAGTTATTGGGCCCATTGTTGAACATTGTTAGCTTTGAAGGGTTACCACACTGATATTTAGGCTTGTCTACGAGGCGAATAATTCTGTTTACTTAATAATTCATTTCTGTGGACAAACCCAGGCACAAACTGTCTCACGCATGGGGAAAATGTGTGTATGTGCGTGCGTGAGAGAGAGAGCGAGAGAGCACACATACATGTGTGTGTGTGTGTTACAAAGAGAGCGAGAGAGGGAGAGTTTCCGTTGGCATGGAGCCTCGTGCTGCTCAGCCCTGACAGAATAACCACACACTTCATCTCTTGCACTCCTCGTTCTTCTGGTGGTCCCTCCTTTCCCCCGTGAGCATGACCCATTTCATCAAAGACAAAGGAGCTCTCAAGCCAAGGCCTATGTAAAAGACGACACTCTCCACAAGTGTACCACCAAACTTACAGGAGTTGTTTCCAAGACATCAAAAAGGCAGTGAGAGTACATGCAGGTGGTAGAGAATACATAGAATGACCTTTAGAAGAAAAAAAATATTCGTTACAATGTGATTATTTGGGCGGCACTGTATTGCACATAATCATTTTCACAGAGGGATAAAAAAAAAAATGAGGCCTGCAAGAATCATTGACTGTCAATCTGTCTGGTTTTCTAGCGTCTGAACACACAATCACTGGACAAATAGGTCGGTTGTTCCCAATCGAAAGTCCAAGGTTAGGAACGCCACATGTTTTCTGTGATCTATGTTACATAGTATGGTATTACGACCAGCCCTAAGTAACAATGGAGAAAAAAAGGTGTGTACATTTGCCATGTCACAGCTGCAACAGATTCAAGAAACAGACAAACACCTGTTCATACGTTTCTTGGGCCCGGCCTGGCCTGGCTGAGGAGCTTTTTATTGCACATAAATAGCAATAAGGTTTATGGGATTCACTGCCTCACAAAATCATGACGCATGTCAACCTAACATCCGAGATGTCAGGCTGTGATTTCTTTACTGCTCTGCAATGCTGTTTCTGTGTAGTAACACCTCACTGCTTTCGGAAAGTACGGGGAAGTAAGTGCTTTTCCTGGATGGATTCCCAACATAAACCTTATGGGTTATGATCCAAAGACAGGAATGGATGTCCTGCTATGTCCTAGAGCCACGCTGAAATGCTTCCATCGTACCCCATTATGGACACCCAACACAGACACTTCAACAGATGTAAAACAAAAACAACAAAGATGTACGGAAACGTGAGAGAGAGAGAGTGAGAGAGGGGGGTGGAGAGAGGAGGGATAGAGAAATGGAGAGAGCAAGAAAAAGAGAGAAAGAGAGGGGGGGGTAGATAGAGGGGGATAGAGAGGGGGTGGGGGTTAGCGAGAGCGAGAGAGAGAGAGGGAGAGAGAGAGAGAGAGAAAGAGAAAGGGGGGATAGAGAGGGGGAGAGAGAGAGAGGGAGGGAGAGAGAGATAGAGAGAGAGTGGGATAGAGATGGGAGAGAGAGAGAAAGAAAGAGAGAGAGAGATAGAGAGATAGATAGAGAACGGGGGGAAGAGACGGAGAGAGAGGGGGAGGGGGAGAGAGAGAAAGGAAGAAAGTACATGCTGGTGAGAGCAAATGACCCAGGAAGAAGACCAAGCTGAGACAAGAGCACTCATTCACTAAAAACCTGCCCTCAACCCCTCTACTACAAACCCATCGGCCTCCACCCCCACAAACCTCTTCCCTCCTGCTCGCAACCCTCCCCTCGCCGCCGGAACTACAGGGCATCTGTCTGCCAGCTAATCATCCTTAATCGTGCACTAATAGAGAAAGCAATGAATGGGGGGAGAAGGAGAGGAGCAAGGGAAGAAAATAAACAAGAGCAATAGGAAGGGGAAAAGGGCAATTCCAGCTGAAAAATATTAATGTAATCAGGGCAAATTAGTAGGTTTGGGATAACATTCCTATGGCTCGCTGTGTTTACTTTGCAGGCAAGCAATGGAAAGTGTGTAGGGTCGAGGGGCGGAAGGGAGGCAGGTTGGTTGGTCAAAACAATTTTGCCCCGCATGCATGAAACGCATACACTTTAATGACTATTACTCCCTGTTTGAAACTGTAGGGCGGATCTGTTTATGCAATCTATGCTACACATTATGTATAGGCAGATAGGTGGAGACTGTGCATTAATGGGCAGGATGAGTTTCGGTCCTATAAATGGTTTGATTGACGATTCTAAACTCCATAACGTTTTAGTATTTCAATCAGAAATAGATCAAAATTCACCACCAGCTAGTTGGCTTACAAGTCACAAGCCCTTCCAATTAGAATGTTCTACTCATTTATTTATTTAACCAGGCAAGTCAGTTATGAACACATTCTTATTTGCAATGACGGCCTACCCTGGACCACGCTGGGCCAATTGTGCGCCGCCCTATGGTACTGCCAATCACGGCCGGATGTGATACAGCCTGGATTCAAACCAGGGTGTCTGTAGTGACGCCTCAAGCACTGAGATGCAGTGCCTTAGACAGCTGCGCCACTCGGGAGCCCCAATAGCAATTCTATGATTCAAATAGTGGTACATGTTTCTACGTCCTGTTTTGTTTGTGTGCTTGTGCACACACACACACAAACATGAAAGCATGCACACACACACACACACACACACACACACACACACACACACACACACACACACACACACACACACACACACACACACACACACACACACACACACACACACACACACACACACACACACACACACACACACACACACACACACACACACACACACACACGTGCCTGTGAACTGATTTACTGACTGGTGTTTACTGTGGATAATGTTAAACTATACTCATGTGTAGGCCAGGGATTCTCCCAAGTGTTGAAACAGACTGCGTGCTGCATAAAACAGTTCCAAACATGCATTAAACTACACTCCAGAGAGAACCACAGAAGAGCTTGACCTGGCCACTGCACCAGCTTTTTACTGCGCAGATCTACTTTAGCTCTATGCAGAATGCAATACACCGTCAACTACTGTGGGAAAATGGCAAAGAAGGACTAGAACAATATGCACTATGAACATATCGTATTTATTATCGCTGGTCAGACGGAGTAAGCACCTGAAATGCAGATCTGTTCCAACAACACTGATGTAATTGGACGTCATTTACTCAATGAAATGGCACAACAAATATTGGAATATAACTAGCACACAACTGTAAAAACATTCGATTCTACCAGAGAGAATTGTCTATGGGATGTGATGGAGAAGTAAATCCATTCCAGCTCAGTTTCTCGTACTTCAAAAAGGAACCACAGTAGTCATATAGCGCCCACTTGTGGTTGACACTGAAAATGCATCACCGCCTTGTCCAAAGTCTCAATTTGGAATAGCAACGCTTACTTTAAAAGCCTAATTTAGCCATTTAATTATATCAATATCAAATCATTTAACAATTAATTACCTTACTGTAATAGCTTTCCATTAAAATGGGCAAAAATAGCTTTTTGTTGTTGTTGAAAAAACTACTTCTCAAACAAGAATTTTGCTCAGACTGTCTGAAAGTGGTCTGAGTTGGGAGGGAAAAACTGAAAACGTACTGTTATTGGCAGAGATATTTGGACCTCTCTTTGTTATTTTCCATGTCACCATGGAAAGTCGAAACTTAGCAAACCTGCTAATTAGAAGGTCCTGTCAGGAAATAACACGGATCAAAACATGTGTTACGCTTTTACTGTGTTAGTTTCATCAGCTGTTATACAATATTTTTTAATTGAACCTTTATTTAACGAGGCAAGTCAGTTAAGAACAAAATCTTATTTACAATGACGGTCTACCAGGGAACAGTGCCTTGTTCGGGGGCAGAACAAAAGATTTTTACCTTGTCAGCTCAGGGATTCAATCCAGCAACCTTCTAGTTACTGGCCCAACGCTCTAACTAGTCTACCTATATAGGATATAAACCACAGAATGTTGAGTGCACTAGGCCTTTAAGCCTTGTGGGCTCTCCATTGACCATCACTAAGACGCTCTCCTAATAATGACAGTGATATTGATTGCGTTACTCAGGCCAACCAATACACCCAATTTTGAGGGAAGACAGTTTGCTAATCAACCTCAATGAATGTTTCACAAATGTGTCCTTCTTCAGGGCGGTCTCAATAGAAATCTGCTGTAGTAGCATAGTGTAAAGCAGAAAAGCCACTCATTGTCTGTGAATACAGAGTGGGGCAGGCGGGTTGTGGATGGTTGGCTGTGGATTGGGGACAGATGTGCTGGTGGAAACAGTACTTGGGTGGTGCAATATAGGTCAACTGCCTGACATGGGGTGGGACAACCAAAACAATAGTTTACTCCAAGCCTCCCGTGACCGCGTTCCTCTCACGGTGAGGTCATTCACGGGACGTTAACTGCGACCACGCTCAATGGCAAACACTGTAGACGGTTTATGTGACCAAAAGAGAGGGTCAATGTCCCTTATTTTCAAAGACCGCCACAGTTGTTAAATATTAGCCAAATTGAATATGAACTGTGTGACACATAACGTGCGGGATATTACTGTAAACGGTGTGCCAGCGGTATAGGAACAGTGTAAAGAGTGTAATGTTGATAACAGGTGATAGACAATATCAGTAAAATGAACATACTTGGTAACTTTACCTATCTTCACTCGGACTGAATGTTACCGTACCTGACTGAGCTTGATTACTTTGCTAAATTAAGTCTACTAATCTAGTAGTCCACTGTAATTCCACCAGTTTACTTATACAATGGTAGCCAGCATATAGAAGGTGAACTGTCTGGATCTGAAAATCACATACTGTAGGAAAAGTAACCACATTTGGGGATAGCTCCTCCGCCGACAATTTACCAATTATGGCCTTGTAGTAATACAACTATACGAGTCGTGGTCAAGAAATGAGACACATGCATTTCTAAACCGGTGAATAAAGTTCAATACCTCTTCTGCTTTTTCAGACATGTCTCCAAAACATTTATGCTGCTGTTGTTTCCATGCGTGGCCTCCATTGCTCTCACTCCAAACACACACACACACACACACACACACACACACACACACACACACACACACACACACACACACACACACACACACACACACACACACACACACACACACACACACACACACACACACACACAGTGTCTGGCTTGCACTGAGGTGGGTTTCAAGTTTACAATGCACTGCTGTTGATGTCTGGCCAGTTCCTTTCTCCTTGTGAGGTATAAAAAGGTCACAAAGCAGCCTTCTGGCTCAGCTTTATAACATATGCTGCTCTGGCCTCCACAATAACTCCTAGCCTCTCTGGTGTATGCTAAAGACTGTTCTCTACAGCTATGTAGCATATATCAGTGCTCTATGGTCATCTCTGTCTTCACAATGGGACTGTAAAATCACCTGGCAGGAAGAGCTGAAGCAGCTCAGCTGAGAAAATGGCCCCAGTTTGCTACAGAAATTCCTTTGATATGTTTATCTTTGAAGGGGATATAATGAACGAAAATGTCCCTTGTGTCACTTGAGCCCAATACACAGATTTTGAGCCATAGTCGAAAAACTGCTAAAATATAATTGGCAACATTCTCCTGAAAAACATGTAGGCCTATTTCACAAAACACTGTTGTGGTTCAGTGCATCAGTGTATTAAATTACTGTAACAATCATATAAATATTGTTATTTCCAAATATATTATAGATGTAGGCTATTTGCAAGTGTAAATACATGTAGACTGTATTTATAGGCTAACCATTGCCATTGTCATTGATATTTTGGTAAAAAATACATGTTTGTATATTTAATTACGCAGGAGTCAATCAAATCAAACACATTTTGCTCACAATTAGAACTATGTTGATGTTTTCGTTATTTGATAATCGACATCATGCATTTTTGCATTCGCTTTTACGCTTGAGGAACGAGAGCGCAGCGCATCACCTGTCACACACAGTGTGACAATATCGAACCTGTAGCCTACAGTATACGCAACAATACGCACAATCCATAACAGTATGTTCACAATCAATTTCTATGGAGATGGAATGTTTGATTTCTCCAGAATGTCAGAATGTTAGCTAAAAACATTCGTTTGCGCCAACCCAAGCACGAACACCTTTGCGAATTAGCTACGATTACTCATCTTAATCTTCAGTTATTGACAAAAGTCGATCTATAGTTTCCGCAAATAATTCATGGATTTTAGCAATAGAATCCCGCGTGCCCTTTCTACGTCTGCACAGGTAAATCCTATGATATATATTATTTGAGTTTTAATCGTTCAATTATGTCCTTGTAGAAAGTCTAGTACTGGTATGTTTTTCTGTTCTCAAGATGTTCAGTCCGAGTGCTGAATACCGGCAGACTGTAGAGCGGTGCTGGGACAAGAGCTACTACAATGAGCAGGTAAAATTAAATCATCTTCATTTCAGAAAACACTTACACCATATCGAAAGTGTATGTTACAGTGAAGTAAATGTGAATGTTGTAGGGAGTGAACGTTATTTATGATAAGACTTATATGGAGAAAATCGAACCATTCTGAAATGAAAATGGATGGCCCTCCCTTCAGCAAAATATATTTAACCTGAAGCCCTACTTTAAAATATAGTGACCCTCCCATATACCCAAAATATTTACTAAAACAAAGTGGATAACAGATACCATGTCTACCGTTTACCCGAACTTCTTGGACAGACAAGAGCTTTAGATATGCAGTTTTATAAATTGTTATTCATCCTGTAAGCATTAAATGGCAACATGGGAATGTTGATAGAAGGTTAGGGTAACATAAGGACTGAATGCGTGTCTAATTTACACATCTCAATCTGGCTTTCTGGGATCACTATATTTTTTAATTGGAAATATATATTTTTAAATTGCAGCCGCAGAGTTTTAAAACAGCCTATCACTCTAATATCGTTGCTTTAAATCAGAGCACGCACAAGCAGTCTCTCTCCATCCATTCCATTCAAATTGCATCCTGTTTCAGATATTTACAGTATATACTGTATATGTAGCCTGTATATACAGTACCTGTCAAAAGTTTGGACACACCTACTCATTCCAGGGTTTTTCTTTATTGTTACTATTTTCTACATTGTATAATAACAGTGAAGACATCAAACCTATGAAATAACACATATGGAATCATCTAGTAACCAAAAAATTATTAAACAAATCAAAATATATTTTATATTTGAGATTCTTCAAAGTAGGGACCCTTTGCCTTGATGACAGCTGTGCAGACTATTGGCATTCTCTCAACCAGATTTTCCAACAGTCTTATAAGAGTTCCCACATATGCTGAGCACTTGTTGGCTGCTTTTCCTTCACTCTGCGGTCCAACTCAGCCCAAACCAACACAATTGGGTTGAGGTCGGGTGATTGTGAAGGCCAGGTCATCTGATGCAGCACTCCATCACTCTCCTTGGTCAAATTGCCCTTACACAGCCTGGAGGTGTGTTTTGGGTCATTGTCCTGTTAAAAAAACAAATGATAGTCCCACTAAGCGCAAACCAGATGATATCGCTGTGAAATGCTGTGGTAGCCATGCTGGGTTAAGTGTGCCTTGAATTCTAAATAAATTACAGACAATGTCACCTGATTGGCTCAAACACATTAAGAAGGAAAGAAATTCCACAAATGCACTTTTAACAAGGCACACCTGTTAATTGAAATGCATTCCAGGCGACTACCTCAGGAAGCTGGATGAGAGAATGCCAAGAGTGTGCCAAGCTGTCATCAAGGCAAAAAGGGTGGCTACTTTAAAGAATCTCAAATATAAAATATATTTTGATTTGTTTAACACTTTTTTGGTTACTACATGCTTCTGTACAGTGGTGGAAAAAGCATGCAATTGTCATACTTGAGTACAAGTAAAGATACCTTAATATAAAATGACATAAGTAAAAGTGAAAGTAAACCCAGTAAAATACAACTTGAGTAAAAGTCTAAAAGTATCAGATTGTAAATGTACTTAAGTACAGTGGTGGAAAAAGCATTCAATTGTCATACTTGAGAAAAAGTACAAAGTAAAAGTAAATGCTATACATCAAATTCCTTATGTTTGGCAAACCAGACGGCATAAACTCCTTTTTTATAACTTTTTTTAACAGCCATGGGCACACTCCAACACTCAGACATAATTTAGACAGGAAGCATTTATTTTCAGTGAGTCCACCAGATCAGAGGCAGTAGGAATGACCAGGGACATTATCTTGATAAGTGTGTGAATTGGACATTTTTCCTGTACTGGTAAGCATTCAAATTGTAACTAGAACTTTTGGGTGTCCCCACCCACCCCCTCATTTTTACACTGCCGCTACTCTCAATGCTGCTACTCGTTTATTATCCATGCATAGTCACTTTACCTCTACCTACATGTACATATTACCTCAATTACCTCAACTAACACACATTGACTCTGTAGCCCCGCACATTGACTCTGTACCGGTACCCCCTGTATACAGTATAGCCTGCTACTGTTATTTTATTGTTGCTCCTTAGTTATTTGTTATTTTTCTATTTTTATCTATTTATTTTTTACCTTAGATTATTTTAGTAAATACTTTTTTCACACTTTTTTCTCATAAAACTGCATTGTTGGTTAAGGGCTTGTACGTAAGCATTTCACTGTAAGGTCTACTACACCTGTTGTATTCGGCGCATGTGACAAATAACATTTGATTTGATTTTTGATTTGAAGAGCTTTGCACACCTGGACTGTGCAATATTTGCCCATTATTATTACTGTTTTAATTCTTAAAGGTCTGTCTAGGAGGTGATGGGGATCATGCCTAGACAGCAATTTTCAAGTCTTGCCATAGATTTTCAAACAGATTTAAGTCAAAACTGTAACTTGGCCACTCGGGAACATTCACTGTCTTCTTGGTAAGCAACTCGAGTGTAGATTTGGCCTTGTGTTTTAGGTTATTGTCCTGCTGAAAGATGAATTTCTCTCCCAGTGTCTGGTGCAAAGCAGCTTTTCCTCTAGGATTTTGACTGTGCTTAGCTCCGTCCTATTTCTTTTTATCCTGATTAACTCCCCAGTCTTTGTCGATGTCAATCCTACCCATATCATGATGCAGCCACCACGATGCTTGAAAATAAGGAGGCAGTTACTTCATGATGTGTTGTGTTGGATTTGTCTCAAACATGGGCTTTGCATTTAGGCCAAAAAGGACGACTGTATCTTTGATGTGTTTGTGTGGTTGAATATACCACCATAATTATTAACTTGACCATGCTTAAAGAGATATTCAATGTCTAATTGTTATTGTTACCCATCTACCAAGCACTGCTCTTCTCTTACTGCATAGCAGAAAGGGTAGTCACTAAAAATCTCATTTCAAACCCCTTCAGACCTTGGGACTATAAGTTTCTATTTGTGCAAAGCATAGATCTGAGATATTGAGCATCAAAGTGTTCACATCGCCGATCTCAGAACTGTTTTGTAGTTCATTCTTCTTTCATAACCCAGTAAGGTCCTCACTTTAAAGGAACCTAAAGTGCTGAGTATCAAAACCCTAAGCCATTTGTAAATCTGTTTTTTTAGGGGTGGGGGGGGGGTGGCTACGTTATGGAAATTCCTCTGAAAAAGTTTTGAAAAAAAATCGAAGTAAATGCAAAATGTATGGTTTGGAGACAATGGGTATTTTTCAAGTCCCAGATCTCATAATTGTTTATTGATGTCTTCCTCTTCATGACTCAATAAATACAGTGCATTTGGAGAGTATTCAGACCCGTTGACTTATTCCACATTTTGTTACGTTACAGCCTTATTCTAAAATTGATATATATTTTTTAATTGCCCTCTTCAATCTACACACACTACCCCATATTGACAAAGTAAAAACAGGTTATTAAACATTTTTGCAAATGTATAAAAAAAAAAAATATATATATATCACATTTACGTAAGTATTCAGACCCTTTACTCAGTATTTTGTAGAAGCGATTACAGCCTTGAGTCTTCTTGGATTTGACGCTACAAGGTTGGCACACCTGTATCTGGGGAATTTCTCAAAATTCTTCTCTGCAGATCCTCTCAAACTATGTCAGGTTGGATGGAGAGCGTCGCTACACAGATATTTTCAGGTCTCTCCAGAGATGTTCGATCGGGTTCAAGTCCGGGCTCTGGCTGGGCCACTCAAGAACATTCAGAGACTTGTCCCGAAGCCACTCCTGTGTTGTCTTGGCTGTTTGCTTAGGGTGGTTGTCCTGTTGGAAGGTGAACCTTTGCCCCAGTCTGAGGTCCTGAGCGCTCTGGAGCAGGTTTTCATCAAGGATCTCTCTGTACTTTGCTCCGTTCATCTTTCCCTCGATCCTGACTAGTCTCCCAGCCCCTGAAAAACATCCCCACAGCTGCCACCACCATGCACCACTGTAGGGACGGTGACAGGTTTCCTCCAGATGTGACGCTTGGCATTCATTCCAAAGAGTTCAATCTTGGTTTCATCAGACGAGAGAGTCTTGTTTCTCATGATCTGAGAATCCTTTAGGTGTCTTTTGAAAAAATCCAAGCGGGCTGTCATGTGCCTTTTACTGAGGAGTGGCTTCCATCTGGCCACTACCCTAAAGGCCTGATTGATGGAGTGCTTTAGAGATGGTTGTCCTTCTGGAAGGTTCTCCCATCTCCACAGAAGAACTCTGGAACTCTTTCATATTGACCATCGGGTTCTTGGTCACCTCCCTGACCAAGGCCCTTCTCCCCCGATTGCTCAGTTTGGCTGGGTGCCCAGCTCTAGAAATAGTCTTGGTAGTTCCAAACTTCTTCTATTTAACAATGATGGAGGCCACTGTCTTCTTGGGGACCTTCAATGCTGCAGAAATTATTTGGTACCCTTCTCCAGATCTGTGCCTCAACACAATCCTGTCTCAGAGCTCTATGGACAGATCCTTCCACCTCATGGCTTGGTTATTGCTCTGACATGCACTGTCAACAGTGGGAACTTATATAGACACTTGTGTGCCTTTCCAAATCATGTACAATCATTTGAATTTATCACAGGTGGACTCATCTCAAGGATGATCAATGGAAACACGATGCACCTGAGCTCAATTTCAAGTCTCATAGCAAAATGCTTATGTAAATAAGGTATTACTGTTTTTTACCTTTTAATACATTTGCAAACATGTCTGAAAACCTGTTTTCGCTTTGACATTATGGGGTATCGTGTGTAGATTGATGAGGAAAACATTTAAGTTAATCAATTTTAGAATACGGCTGTAATGTAACAAAATGTGAAAAAAGTCAAGGGGTCTAAATACTTTCCAAATGCACTGTATATCACCTTACAGACAATTATTTTTGATTGACAACCCAGTATTGTGTAATTGGATTGCAGACAGAACCTAATAGCACCAAGTTAAAAGGTGTTTGCTCAGACAGAACTTTCAGATTATACATGTTTCTTTCATTGTAAATGGACTTCAAGAATAATCAGACATATCTCACATGAAAAGGACCACCTAATGGGAATCTCTATGTGAATAACTGATTTTTGACCAAAATGTCAGATAGAACTTTAGTTCCAAGGTCATGTCCTCTTTTTTCACACCGTCCATGTAATTCATGTGATTTGTTAAGCCACATTTTACTCCTGAACTAATTTAGTCTTGCCTAAACAAAGGGGGTGAATTCTTATGCAACGACTATATTTTAGCTATTTCATTTTTATTCAGTTGTAAGTATGTTTCTTTTCACTTTTACATTATGGAGTATTTTATGTAGATCATTGACAAAAAATGCCACTTTGTAATACAAGAAAATTTGAAAACATCCAAGGGGGTGAATACTTATGATACCCACTGTACATAATTTACACACACATATATACACACATATATACACACATATACACACACACACACACACACACACACACACACACACACACACACACAGAGAAGTCAGCTCAGACAGATCCAGCTCAGCGAGGTCCAGTTCATGAGCTCCATCAACAACAACACATTTTTATTTCAAAAAGGAAAATGTATATGTTTTTTCAACAAATGTCAGTGCATCGATTTGTTCTTCTAATCAAATCGCTTAAAACTAAAACGTACTTATTCCTGTATCAAGACACACTACATATCAAATCACCTTGAAAGGGAAAGAGGCACATGTATTTTACCAGGTAAGTTGACTGAGAACACATTCTCAT